>NC_079135.1:80043626-80352679 GCF_945859705.1 Episyrphus balteatus | reverse complement strand
GGGGCAACTCCGTGATTTTTACCGGTGGCAACGCCGTGATTTTTACCGGGGGCAACTCCGCGATTTTTACCGGTGGCAACGCCGTGATTTTTACCGGTGGCAACGCCGTGATTTTTACCGGTGGCAACGCCGTGATTTTTACCGGGGGCAACTCCGTGATTTTTACCGGTGGCAACGCCGTGATTTTTTACCGGGGGCAACTCCGTGATTTTTACCGGTGGCAACGCCGTGATTTTTACCGGTGGTAACGCCGAGATTTTTACCGGGGTCAACTCCGTGATTTTTACCGGTGGCAACGCCGTGATTTTTACCGGTGGCAACGCCGTGATTTTACCGGGAGCAATCCAAGATCTACCTAACAACCAAAACCCTTCCCCGCTAAAGAAGTTGAAGGAAGCCGCTGACCGACCTGAAGAAATCAACAAGAACCGGAACCAGACCATAAATATTGAGAGAATTGTTTGTTGTTAATTAATATTTTAAGTTTTAAGAGTATAATAAAAGTAAAACCTTTTGATTAAAGTTAAGTGCTTACTTTAATTTGTACTTTGGAATCCGGCGAGCGAAACCTCAGCCTTTGACAAAAAAGCACATCACAAAGTCGACGACAAAAGTCGACGACTAAAGTCGACTACTAAAGTCGACGACAAAAGACGACGACTAAAGTCGACGACAAAAGTCGACGACAAAAGTCGACGACAAAAGTCGACGACTAAAGTCGACGACTAAAGTCGAAGACTAAAGTCGACAACAAAAGTCGACGACAAAAGTCGACGACTAAAGTCGACGACTAAAGTCGACGACTAAAATCGACGACTAAAGTCTACGACAAAAGTCGACGACTAAAGTCGACGACAAAAGTCGACGACAAAAGTCGACGACTAAAGTCGAAGACTAAAGTCGACGATTAAAGTCGACGACTAAAGTCGACGACAAAAGTCGACGGCAAAAGTCGACGACAAAAGTCGACGACAAAAGTCGACGACAAAAGTCGACGACAAAAGTCGACGACAAAAGTCGACGACAAAAGTCGACGTCTAAAGTCGACTACTAAAGTCGACGACAAAAGACGACGACTAAAGTCGACGACAAACGTCGACGACAAAAGTCGACGACTAAAGTCGACGACAAAAGTCGACGACAAAAGTCGACGACTAAAGTCGAAGACTAAAGTCGACGATTAAAGTCGACGACAAAAGTCGACGGCAAAAGTCGACGACAAAAGTCGACGACAAAAGTCGACGACAAAAGTCGACGACAAAAGTCGACGACAAAAGTCGACGACAAAAGTCGACGTCTAAAGTCGACGACAAAAGACGACGACTAAAGTCGACAACAAAAGTCGACGACAAAAGTCGACGACAAAAGTCGACGACTAAAGTCGACGACAAAAGTCGACGACTAAAGTCGACGACTAAAGTCGACGACTAAAGTCGACGACTAAAATCGACGACTAAAGTCTACGACTAAAGTCGACGACTAAAGTCGACGACTAAAGTCGACGATAAAAGTCGACGACAAAAGTCGACGATAAAAGTCGACGACAAAAGTCGACGACAAAAGTCGACGACAAAAGTCAACGACTAAAGTCGACGACAAAAGACGACGACTAAAGTCGACGACAAAAGTCGACGACAATAGTCGACGACAAAAGTCGACGACAATAGTCGACGACAAAAGTCGACGACAAAAGTCGACGACAAAAGTCGACGACAAAAGTCGACGACAAAAGTAGACGACTAAAGTCGACGACAAAAGTCGACGGCAAAAGTCGACGACTAAAGTCGACGATTAAAGTCGACGACAAAAGTCGACGACAAAAGTCGACGACAAAAGTCGACGACTAAAGTCGACGATAAAAGTCGACGAAAAAATTCGACGACTAAAGTCGACGACTAACGTCGACGACAAAAGTCGACGACTAACGTCGACGACAAAAGTCGACGACTAACGTCGACGACAAAAGTCGACGACAAAAGTCGACGACAAAAGTCGACGACAAAAGTCGACGACAAAAGTCGACGACTAAAGTCGACGATTAAAGTCGACGACAAAAGTCGACGACAAAAGTCGATGACAAAAGTCGACGACAAAAGTCGACGACAAAAGTCGACGATAAAAGTCGACGAAAAAATTCGACGACTAAAGTCGACGACTAACGTCGACGACAAAAGTCGACGACAAAAGTCGACGACAAAAGTCGACGACAAAAGTCGACGACAAAAGTCGACGACAAAAGTCGACGACAAAAGTCGACGACAAAAGTCGACGACAAAAGTCGACGACAAAAGTCGACGGCAAAAGTCGACGACTAAAGTCGACGACAAAAGTCGACGGCAAAAGTCGACGACTAAAGTCGACGATTAAAGTCGACGACAAAAGTCGACGACAAAAGTCGACGACAAAAGTCGACGACAAAAGTCGACGACTAAAGTCGACGATAAAAGTCGACGAAAAAATTCGACGACTAAAGTCGACGACTAACGTCGACGACAAAAGTCGACGACAAAAGTCGACGACAAAAGTCGACGACAAAAGTCGACGACAAAAGTCGACGACTAAAGTCGACGATTAAAGTCGACGACAAAAGTCGACGACAAAAGTCGACGAAAAAATTCGACGACTAAAGTCGACGACTAACGTCGACGACAAAAGTCGACGACAAAAGTCGACGACAAAAGTCGACGACAAAAGTCGACGACAAAAGTCGACGACAAAAGTCGACGACAAAAGTCGACGACAAAAGTCGACGACAAAAGTCGACGACAAAAGTCGACGACAAAAGTCGACGACAAAAGTCGACGACAAAAGTCGACGACAAAAGTCGACGACTAAAGTCGACGATAAAAGTCGACGAAAAAATTCGACGACTAAAGTCGACGACAAAAGACGACGACTAAAGTCGACGACAAAAGTCGACGACAAAAGTCGACGACAAAAGTCGACGACAAAAGTTGACGACTAAAGTCGACGACTAAAGTCGACGACAAAAGACGACGACTAAAGTCGACGACAAAAGTCGACGACAAAAGTCGACGACAAAAGTCGACGACAAAAGTTGACGACTAAAGTCGACGACTAAAGTCGACGACAAAAGACGACGACTAAAGTCGACGACAAAAGTCGACGACAAAAGTCGACGACAAAAGTCGACGACAAAAGTCGACGACAAAAGTCGACGACAAAAGTCGACGACTAAAGTCGACGATAAAAGTCGACGACAAAAGTCGACGACAAAAGTCGACGACAAAAGTCGACGACAAAAGTCGACGACTAAAGTCGACGATAAAAGTCGACGACTAAAGTCGACGATAAAAGTCGACGACAAAAGTCGACGATAAAAGTCGACGACTAAAGTCGACGACAAAAGACGACGACTAAAGTCGACGACAAAAGTCGACGACAAAAGTCGACGACAAAAGTCGACGACAAAAGTTGACGACTAAGTTCGACGACAAAAGTTCGACGACAAAAGTTGACGACTAAAGTCGACGACAAAAGTCGACGACAAAAGTCGACGACAAAAGTCGACGACAAAAGTCGACGACTAAAGTCGACGACTAAAGTCGACGATAAAAGTCGACGACAAAAGTTGACGACAAAAGTCGACGACAAAAGTCGACGACTAAAGTCGAAGACTAAAGTCGACGACTAAAGTCGACGACTAAAGTCGACGACTAAAGTCGACGACTAAAGTCGACGACAAAAGTCGACGACAAAAGTCGACGACAAAAGTCGACGACAAAAGTCGACGACAAAAGTCGACGACAAAAGTCGACGACAAAAGTCGACGACAAAAGTCGACGACTAAAGTCGACGACAAAAGTCGACGACAAAAGTCGACGACTAAAGTCGAAGACTAAAGTCGACGTTTAAAGTCGACGACAAAAGTCGACGACAAAAGTCGACGACAAAAGTCGACGACAAAAGTCGACGACAAAAGTCGACGACTAAAGTCGAAGACTAAAGTCGACGTTTAAAGTCGACGACAAAAGTCGACGACAAAAGTCGACCACAAAAGTCGACGACAAAAGTCGACGACAAAAGTCGACGACAAAAGTCGACGACAAAAGTCGATGACAAAATTCGACGACAAAAGTCGACGACAAAAGTCGACGACAAAAGTCGACGACAAAAGTCGACGACAAAAGTCGACGACAAAAGTCGATGACAAAATTCGACGACAAAAGTCGACGACAAAAGTCGACGACAAAAGTCGACGACTAAAGTCGACGACAAAAGTCGACGACAAAAGTCGACGACAAAAGTCGACGACTAAAGTCGACGATAAAAGTCGACGATAAAAGTCGACGACTAAAGTCGACGATAAAAGTCGACGACAAAAGTCGACGATAAAAGTCGACGACTAAAGTCGACGACAAAAGACGACGACTAAAGTCGACGACAAAAGTCGACGACAAAAGTCGACGACAAAAGTCGACGACAAAAGTCGACGACAAAAGTTGACGACTAAGGTCGACGACAAAAGTTGACGACTAAAGTCGACGACAAAAGTCGACGACAAAAGTAGACGACAAAAGTCGACGACAAAAGTCGACGACAAAAGTCGACGACAAAAGTCGACGACTAAAGTCGACGACTAAAGTCGAAGACTAAAGTCGACGACTAAAGTCGAAGACTAAAGTCGACGTTTAAAGTCGACGACAAAAGTCGACGACAAAAGTCGACGACAAAATTCGACGACAAAAGTCGACGATAAAAGTCGACGACAAAAGTCGACGACAAAAGTCGACGACAAAAGTCGACGACTAAAGTCGACGACAAAAGTCGACGACAAAAGTCGACGACTAAAGTCGAAGACTAAAGTCGACGTTTAAAGTCGACGACAAAAGTCGACGACAAAAGTCGACGACAAAAGTCGACGACTAAAGTCGACGATAAAAGTCGACGACAAAAGTCGACGACAAAAGTCGACGACAAAAGTCGACGACAAAAGTCGACGACAAAAGTCGACGACTAAAGTCGACGACTAAAGTCGACGACTAAAGTCGACTACTAAAGTCGACGACAAAAGACGACGACTAAAGTCGACGACAAAAGTCGACGACTAAAGTCGACTACTAAAGTCGACGACAAAAGACGACGACTAAAGTCGACGACTAAAGTCGAAGACTAAAGTCGACGACTAAAGTCGACGACAAAAGTCGACGACAAAAGTCGACGACAAAAGTCGACGACAAAAGTCAACGACAAAAGTCGACGACAAAAGTCGACGACAAAAGTCGACGACTAAAGTCGAAGACTAAAATCGACGACTAAAGTCGACGACAAAACACGACGACTAAAGTCGACGACATAAGTCGACGACAAAAGTCGACGACAAAAGTCGACGACAAAAGTCTAAGACAAAAATCGACGACTAATTTCGACGACAAAAGTCGACGACAAAAGTCGACGACTAAAGTCGACGTCTAAAGTCGACGACTAAAGTCGACGACAAAAGTCGACCACAAAAGTCGACGACAAAAGTCGACGACAAAAGTCGACGACAAAAGTCGACGACTAAAGTCGAAGACTAAAGTCGACGACTAAAGTCGACGACTAAAGTCGACGACTAAAGTCGACGACTAAAGTCGACGACTAAAGTCGACGACAAAGACGACGACTAAAGTCGACGACTAAAGTCGAAGACTAAAGTCGACGACTAAAGTCGACGACAAAAGTCTAAGACAAAAGTCGACGACTAAAGTCGACGACAAAAGTCGACCACAAAAGTCGACGACAAAAGTCGACCACAAAAGTCGACGACAAAAGTCGACGACAAAAGTCGACGACAAAAGTCGACGACAAAAGTCGATGACAAAATTCGACGACAAAAGTCGACCACAAAAGTCGACGACAAAAGTCGACGACAAAAGTCGACGACTAAAGTCGACGACTAAAGTCGACGACTAAAGTCGACGACTAAAGTCGACGACTAAAGTCGACGACTAAAGTCGACGACTAAAGTCGACGACTAAAGTCGACGACTAAAGTCGACGACTAAAGTCGACGACTAAAGTCGACGATAAAAGTCGACGACAAAAGTCGACGACAAAAGTCGACGACAAAAGTCGACGATTAAAGTCGACGTCTAAAGTCGACGACTAAAGTCGACGACAAAAGTCGACGACAAAAGTCGACGACAAAAGTCGACTACAAAAGTCGACGACAAAAGTCGACGACAAAAGTCGACGACAAAAGTCGACGACAAAAGTCGACGACAAAAGTCGACGACAAAAGTCGACGACAAAAGTCTAAGACAAAAGTCGACGACTAAATTCGACGACAAAAGTCGACGACAAAAGTCGACGACTAAAGTCGACGTCTAAAGTCGACGACTAAAGTCGACGACAAAAGTGAGTACAATGTCAAACGAATAAGCAACGTGCTTTGTGTGCTCTGCCAAAAAAAATTTTAATTGACCTAATTTCAACCTAAAAGTTTATTGAAACTATCTAAACTTATTAATTAAAGTACTGTGAATACAATAAATGAAAAAAAATTTATTAAGATCTTTTGTAATTGCAGTTTTCCTTAAATAAATAATTCCCTGTAATTATCATTTTCATTAAATTGATAAGACCAACAAGTGCATGTGGTTTACTCTCTCACATAAATCACCCAGTGCTCTCTCTGCGATCGAAACTGGTTTTTGTTTTTTTTTTTTTTTTTTTTTTGTATATTTTTTTTTTTTTTTTTTTTCAATTACCTCCCTGCAGTGCAGTGCTAGTCAATAACATAAAGTACATACATTTTGTAATAAAAAAAAATAAACAAGAGTGATCGGTAAACCTAAGCTATGCCGAATTGTTTGGGCTGCAATTTAGCTCTAGCCAATGCTACTGACGATGAACCTGTTCTTCTGTGTGAAAATTGTTCTGTCTCCGATTCACCTGTCATGATATCAAAACAATTTAATCACATGTTCAAACTATTCACTCAAATGAATGTGCGCTTGAACTCGGTTGCTGATGACATAAAAAAAGACTTACCTGAAATTGTGTCTAAAGAAGTCTCAGACCAATTGGAGACAAAAATGTTGTGCGTAAATAATGAGATTTTGGACATTAAAATTAAATTGAACTCAATTCCTAAGTCTCAAAGTTGTGAGTGCTCTGAAATTATAGAATTTACGAACAAAAGACTAGATATCTTAGTGTCGGGGTGTCCTGAAATAGAAATGGATATTTTCGTCTTTGCAATAAAGCTCTGTTCCTATCTCAATGTTAACATAAGGGCTGAAGATTTTTCCAAAGTTTTTAGACTATCAAGTGATTCAAAAATTTTGCTGATTAAGTTTTTATCAATAACAACAAGAGATCGTGTCATGAAAAACTATTTTGCTCAATCACCATCGCTCACATTGGATAAAATATGTCCTGAATTGGGTATTGTATCTAGAGTGTTTCTCAATGACAATTTAACAAAAAAAATGTACAGTGTTCGTAAGATTTGTGTCGATCTGTTGAAAAATGGAAAAATAAAATCCTTTAGCTCTGGGTTTAAATTTTTTAAAGTTATAAATCTTGATGGATCTATAAAATCTATTTACTCCGAATCTGATATTCCGAACTACAATTCGGCTGTCGCAAACATCGAAACAAAATCTGATTCTTCAAATCCTGTCGTCGCTAATTCTAATTCTGAACAAGATGTCATATTTATCAATGAATCTGCTGACCATAAAGAAAAATCTGTTGGAAAATCAAAAGCATCGAAGAGTTCATCGAATCAAAAATCTACACCTGGAGTTGGAGCCAACATTACAAAGCGCACATTGCGTCGTTGAATTATTTATTATCCTATAAATTGCATAATGTTTTTTTTTTTTTTTTTTTTTTTTTTTCATTGTATTTACACAATGTGTTATTATTATTTTTTTTTTCTCTCATTTTGTATCTTCCTCAATTTATCCTCTCTATATTTTTGTTTCTCATACATAAAGATATCTTTTGTTTTTTAACATTATGAAATTAATTCAAGTTCTTTAATCTTTTATTTTTCTATTAAAAAGGCGGGCACATATTTGCCCTAATGAATTATTGTTGTAAGTTAATTGAATATCGAATTTTGAATATCCTAATACTTAAATATTTTATTTTTGTTTATTAAATAAATTGAAAAATCGTAACAACTTTTTACATTTTCTTTCTTTATTACCTTTTTTAATAACTAACTTTCATCTCATAATCAATTTGTATAACTTATCAATGGATGATTTTATTTTGGGAGCACAGTCAAGTGACTCAAGTTATCTCAGAGATACGCTCAAGCATCGGAAAAACTATCTTAATATTGGCCATTTTAACTGCCAAAGTTTTTGTCTCAACAACAAAAGTTCCAAGTTTAATGAAATCAAATCCATTCTTAGTGGCCACTATTTAGACATGATTGGTGTATCTGAAACATGGCTCAAGAGTTATCACAGTGATTTGTCTGTAGGTATTCCAGGTTACAAAGTTTATAGAAATGACAGACCGCGGCTAAGAGGTGGTGGTGTGGCATTGTATATTGACGATCAAATTCGACCTACAAAAATATTGAAATGTACAGAACCTGGTATAGAGTTCATATTTGCGGAAATCTCCTCTGGCAATAGTAAAATTCTCATAGGTGTCATTTATCTTCCCAAAGGAGAATTTTCAAAAGTTGAACCTATTTTGACAGATTTCACTCAAAAATATAGCCATGTCTATGTCATGGGTGACTTCAATTACAATCTTTTTGATAGCAACAAAAAGATATCTTGTGATAATTTGTTAAGTAGGTGTAACATGCACACAATTCACAGTAATATTGCAACGCATTTTGATAGTTTCCACTCGAATACCTCTCTATTGGATTTTATAATAGTAAATAACCCTGATTCAGTACAATATAAAGATCAGTTCTGGATACCAGCTATTTCAAAACATGCTTTTATTTTTATTTCTTTAGATATAATTCCAGAAATAGTTGATCTTGAAATTAAAATAAGAGATTTTAGCTCGATTAATACTAATCAATTATATGCCAGTATGTCGCAGATCAATTTTAATGTCCTATATAGTACGAATGATTCCAGTTTTCAAGTTGATTTCTTGAACACTAACTTGAAGTATTTGTTTGAGTCTTTTGTGCCTCTTAAAACTATTAGACCTAATAAAAAAGTTAATCCTCTTACTTCACCTCGTGTTGCCAATGCCATTAATTTAAGGGATCTTTCTTTTAGAGCGTATCGTGGCAGTCCCTCTGAGAATACATGGAAAACATTTTGTAAGTACAGAAACAAAGTTAAAAGTGAAATAAGAGCATTAAAAAGGGAATATGGCATTCGTAAGTTTGAATGTGTTCAATCCAGCAAAGATCTTTGGAAAAAAATTAACACTATTGGCCTTAAGGACAATGAAATGGACTTTGGAAATTTAGACCCGGCAATTCTTAATTCTTATTTCTCTCAATCTCAGAGTAACACAAGTGAAAATGATGTTGAATTTGTACCTGAAATTGAAAATGCCTTTTCTTTTCGTTGTGTTTCCCTTGACGAGATATACAATGCATTGTTTTCTATCAAATCTAATGCTACTGGTTTTGATGATATTCCAATAAAATTCATTAAGTTCATTTTTCCTTGGATATCTCACCATTTGTTGCATGTAATTAACACAGTTTTAACCACTTCTTCGTATCCTCAAGCTTGGAAATGTGCAAAAATTATTCCAGTTGGAAAAAAATCTAACCCTCAAGAACCGTCAGATTTTAGGCCCATTAGTTTATTGCCGGCCACTTCAAAAATTTTAGAGATTTTGATGAAATGGCAAATCAATGAATTTCTTATTCGAAATAACTTACTTTTTTGCAATCAATCTGGTTTTCGAAAGTTTCATAGTACAACTACAACTCTGATTGATTTAACCGACACAATTAAGATGAATATGGATCGTAAATATGTTTCTTTATTGTTACTTTTAGATTTCAGCAAGGCTTTTGATAGTGTGAACCATATTCGTCTTTGCTACAAACTCAATCGATATTTTTCCTTCTCTAATAGCGCCTGTAATTTAATACTTTCATACTTATCGCAACGGTCTCAATATGTTTGTGTTGGCGAGAATAAATCAGATTTTATAGAAATTACATCAGGAGTTCCCCAGGGATCCATTTTAGGGCCAATTCTGTTTTCTATATTTATAAATGACCTCCATAATGCAACTTCTTTTTCGCTTGTTCATCTGTTTGCAGATGACGTGCAGTTACTTTTTTCTTGTTCGATAAGTGAAGTTTCTTCCTTCCTCACTTCTGTTAATTCTGATCTTCTTTCTGTTCACTCTTGGGCTTTAGAAAATAAATTGAAATTGAACCCAGCCAAATCGCAGGCCATTGCTTTTTATTTTAGGCCAGTGAGTTTCATGTTGGATCCGGTTGTGTTGGATAATGTTGTTATTCCTTACCAGAGTAAGGTAAAGAGTTTGGGTTTCATACTTGATGAAACTTTATCTTGGGAAGCTCATATTAACAATCTTATAAGTCGAACTAATTTTATCCTGCGCAAACTTTATAATATTAGTGAATATTTGCCTCTTCATATCAAAATTAAGCTTGCAAAGGCTCTTTTAGTTCCCCACTTTTTGTATGGTGCTGAAATGTTTTCAGGTGCTACTGGTGTAGTACTGTCAAGATTAAGGGTATGCTTCAATGATGTCGTCAGATATGTTTATTCCATAAAGAGGAGAGAGCATATTTCTGGTTTTACTAAATCTTTTTTGGGAATATCGTTTTCGTCGTTTTTGGAGCTAAGAGTTATTTGCACTCTTCACAAAATCATTTTCAAATCACTGCCAGCATATATTTTTCAAAAAATTGTTTTTTTGAGAAGAACATCTTCAAATAGAATTTCTATACCTAGGCACAGAAGTACTCGAGCCTCATCGTCATTTCTAATTCGTGGCATTAAACTTTGGAATGGCCTTTCAAGACAAATTCGATCTACACACAATGTTAATAAGTTCAAGCGTTTGGTATTTGCTACTTTTGTATAACTTCCGATTCTTGTGCGTTTTTCTTGTTCAAATGATTGTACTCATGAAGACTAGTTTTGTTTTCTTTATATTAAGTATTTAAGATTGAAGTCAATTGTTACGACTTAATTGATATTCTTTAAAATTCAAGTAAATTTATACAAGTTACTTATTCGTTGTTTACATTTTCATTTTTTTGAATAACTTAGCATATAAATAAGGGACAATGTCCTACAATATGTAATATCTAAACAAATAAATAAATAAAAAATAAATAAAAGTCGACGACAAAAGTCGACGACAAAAGTCGACGACAAAAGTCGACGACAAAAGTCGACCACAAAAGTCGACGACAAAAGTCGACGACAAAAGTCGACGACAAAAGTCGACGACTAAAGTCGAAGACTAAAGTCGAAGACTAAAGTCGACGACTAAAGTCGACGACTAAAGTCGACGACTAAAGTCGACGACTAAAGTCGACGACAAAGACGACCACTAAAGTCGACGACTAAAGTCGAAGACTAAAGTCGACGACTAAAGTCGACGACAAAAGTCTAAGACAAAAGTCGACGACTAAAGTCGACGACAAAAGTCGACCACAAAAGTCGACGACAAAAGTCGACCACAAAAGTCGACGACAAAAGTCGACGACAAAAGTCGACGACAAAAGTCGACGACAAAAGTCGATGACAAAATTCGACGACAAAAGTCGACGACAAAAGTCGACGACAAAAGTCGACGACAAAAGTCGACGACAAAAGTCGACGACTAAAGTCGACGACTAAAGTCGACGACTAAAGTCGACGACTAAAGTCGACGATAAAAGTCGACGACAAAAGTCGACGACAAAAGTCGACGACAAAAGTCGACGACAAAAGTCGACGACAAAAGTCGACGACAAAAGTCGACGACTAAAGTCGACGACTAAAGTCAACGACAAAAGTCGACGACTAAAGTCGACGACTAAAGTCGAAGACTAAAGTCGACAACAAAAGTCGACGACAAAAGTCGACGACTAAAGTCGACGACTAAAGTCGACGACTAAAATCGACGACTAAAGTCTACGACTAAAGTCTACGACTAAAGTCGACGACTAAAGTCGACGATAAAAGTCGACGACAAAAGTCGACGATAAAAGTCGACGACAAAAGTCGACGACAAAAGTCGACGACAAAAGTCAACGACTAAAGTCGAAGACTAAAGTCGACGACTAAAGTCGACTACTAAAGTCGACGACAAAAGACGACGACTAAAGTCGACGACAAACGTCGACGACAAAAGCCGACGACTAAAGTCGACGACAAAAGTCGACGACAAAAGTCGACGATAAAGGTCGACGACAAAAGTCGACGACAAAAGTCGACAACAAAAGTCGACGACAAAAGTCGACGACTAAAGTCGACTACTAAAGTCGACGACAAAAGACGACGACTAAAGTCGACGACAAAAGTCGACGACTAAAGTCGACTACTAAAGTCGACGACAAAAGACGACGACTAAAGTCGACGACAAAAGTCGACGACAAAAGTCGACGACTAAAGTCGAAGACTAAAGTCGACGACTAAAGTCGACGACAAACGTCGACGACAAAAGTCGACGACTAAAGTCGACGACAAAAGTCGACGACTAAAGTCGACGACAAAAGTCGACGACAAAAGTCGACGATAAAGGTCGACGAAAAAAGTCGACGACAAAAGTCGACGACAAAAGTCGACGACTAAAGTCGACTACTAAAGTCGACGACAAAAGACGACGACTAAAGTCGACGACAAAAGTCGACGACTAAAGTCGACTACTAAAGTCGACGACAAAAGACGACGACTAAAGTCGACGACAAAAGTCGACGACAAAAGTCGACGACAAAAGTCGACGACTAAAGTCGACGACTAAAGTCGAAGACTAAAGTCGACAACAAAAGTCGACGACAAAAGTCGACGACTAAAGTCGACGACTAAAGTCGACGACTAAAATCGACGACTAAAGTCTACGACAAAAGTCGACGACTAAAGTCGACGACAAAAGTCGACGACAAAAGTCGACGACTAAAGTCGAAGACTAAAGTCGACGATTAAAGTCGACGACTAAAGTCGACGACAAAAGTCGACGGCAAAAGTCGACGACAAAAGTCGACGACAAAAGTCGACGACAAAAGTCGACGACAAAAGTCGACGACAAAAGTCGACGACAAAAGTCGACGACAAAAGTCGAAGTCTAAAGTCGACTACTAAAGTCGACGACAAAAGACGACGACTAAAGTCGACGACAAACGTCGACGACAAAAGTCGACGACTAAAGTCGACGACAAAAGTCGACGACAAAAGTCGACGACTAAAGTCGAAGACTAAAGTCGACGATTAAAGTCGACGACAAAAGTCGACGGCAAAAGTCGACGACAAAAGTCGACGACAAAAGTCGACGACAAAAGTCGACGACAAAAGTCGACGACAAAAGTCGACGACAAAAGTCGACGTCTAAAGTCGACGACAAAAGACGACGACTAAAGTCGACAACAAAAGTCGACGACAAAAGTCGACGACAAAAGTCGACGACTAAAGTCGACGACAAAAGTCGACGACTAAAGTCGACGACTAAAGTCGACGACTAAAATCGACGACTAAAGTCTACGACTAAAGTCGACGACTAAAGTCGACGACTAAAGTCGACGACTAAAGTCGACGATAAAAGTCGACGACAAAAGTCGACGATAAAAGTCGACGACAAAAGTCGACGACAAAAGTCGACGACAAAAGTCAACGACTAAAGTCGACGACAAAAGACGACGACTAAAGTCGACGACAAAAGTCGACGACAATAGTCGACGACAAAAGTCGACGACAATAGTCGACGACAAAAGTCGACGACAAAAGTCAACGACTAAAGTCGACGACAAAAGACGACGACTAAAGTCGACGACAAAAGTCGACGACAATAGTCGACGACAAAAGTCGACGACAAAAGTCGACGACAAAAGTAGACGACTAAAGTCGACGACAAAAGTCGACGACAAAAGTCGACGGCAAAAGTCGACGACTAAAGTCGACGATTAAAGTCGACGACAAAAGTCGACGACAAAAGTCGACGACAAAAGTCGACGACAAAAGTCGACGACTAAAGTCGACGATAAAAGTCGACGAAAAAATTCGACGACTAAAGTCGACGACTAACGTCGACGACAAAAGTCGACGACTAACGTCGACGACAAAAGTCGACGACTAACGTCGACGACAAAAGTCGACGACAAAAGTCGACGACTAAAGTCGACGATTAAAGTCGACGACAAAAGTCGACGACAAAAGTCGATGACAAAAGTCGACGACAAAAGTCGACGACAAAAGTCGACGATAAAAGTCGACGAAAAAATTCGACGACTAAAGTCGACGACTAACGTCGACGACAAAAGTCGACGACAAAAGTCGACGACAAAAGTCGACGACAAAAGTCGACGACAAAAGTCGACGACAAAAGTCGACGACAAAAGTCGACGACAAAAGTCGACGACAAAAGTCGACGGCAAAAGTCGACGACTAAAGTCGACGACAAAAGTCGACGGCAAAAGTCGACGACTAAAGTCGACGATTAAAGTCGACGACAAAAGTCGACGACAAAAGTCGACGACAAAAGTCGACGACAAAAGTCGACGACTAAAGTCGACGATAAAAGTCGACGAAAAAATTCGACGACTAAAGTCGACGACTAACGTCGACGACAAAAGTCGACGACAAAAGTCGACGACAAAAGTCGACGACAAAAGTCGACGACAAAAGTCGACGACAAAAGTCGACGACAAAAGTCGACGACTAAAGTCGACGATTAAAGTCGACGACAAAAGTCGACGACAAAAGTCGACGAAAAAATTCGACGACTAAAGTCGACGACTAACGTCGACGACAAAAGTCGACGACAAAAGTCGACGACAAAAGTCGACGACAAAAGTCGACGACAAAAGTCGACGACAAAAGTCGACGACAAAAGTCGACGACAAAAGTCGACGACAAAAGTCGACGACAAAAGTCGACGACAAAAGTCGACGACTAAAGTCGACGATAAAAGTCGACGAAAAAATTCGACGACTAAAGTCGACGACTAACGTCGACGACAAAAGTCGACGACAAAAGTCCACGTCAAAAGTCGACGACAAAAGTCGACGACAAAAGTCGACGACTAAAGTCGACGATAAAAGTCGACGAAAAAATTCGACGACTAAAGTCGACGACTAACGTCGACGACAAAAGTCGACGACAAAAGTCGACGACAAAAGTCGACGACAAAAGTCGACGACAAAAGTCGAAGACAAAAGTCGACGACAAAAGTCGACGACAAAAGTCGACGACAAAAGTCGACGACAAAAGTCGACGACTAAAGTCGACGGCAAAAGTCGACGACTAAAGTCGACGACAAAAGTCGACGACAAAAGTCGACGACAAAAGTCGACGACAAAAGTCGACGACAAAAGTCGACGACAAAAGTCGACGACAAAAGTCGACGACTAAAGTCGACGATAAAAGTCGACGAAAAAATTCGACGACTAAAGTCGACGACTAACGTCGACGACTAACGTCGACGACAAAAGTCGACGACAAAAGTCGACGACAAAAGTCGACGACAAAAGTCGACGACAAAAGTCGACGACAAAAGTCGACGACTAAAGTCGACGTCAAAAGTCGACGACTAAAGTCGAAGACTAAAGTCGAAGACTAAAGTCGACGACTAAAGTCGACGACTAAAGTCGACGACAAAAGTCGACGACAAAAGTCGAAGACTAAAGTCGACGACAAAAGTCGAAGACTAAAGTCGACGACTAAAGTCGACGACAAAAGACGACGACTAAAGTCGACGACTAAAGTCGACGAAAAAAGTCGACGACAAAAGTCGACGACAAAAGTCGACGACAAAAGTCGACGACAAAAGTCGACGACAAAAGTCGACGACAAAAGTCGACGACAAAAGTCGACGACAAAAGTCGACGACAAAAGTCGACGACTAAAGTCGACGACTAAAGTCGACGATAAAAGTCGACGACAAAAGTCGACGACAAAAGTCGACGACAAAAGTCGACGACAAAAGTCGACGACTAAAGTCGACGATAAAAGTCGAAGACTAAAGTCGACGACTAAAGTCGACGATAAAAGTCGACGACAAAAGTCGACGACAAAAGTCGACGACTAAAGTCGACGATAAAAGTCGACGATAAAAGTCGAAGACTAAAGTCGACGACTAAAGTCGACGACAAAAGTCGACGACTAAAGTCGACGATAAAAGTCGAAGACTAAAGTCGACGATAAAAGTCGAAGACTTAAGTCGAAGACTAAAGTCGACAACAAAAGTCGACGACAAAAGTCGACGACTAAAGTCGAAGACTAAAGTCGACGACTAAAATCGACGACTAAAGTCTACGACTAAAGTCGACGACAAAAGTCGACGACAAAAGTAGACGACTAAAGTCGACGACAAAAGTCGACGACAAAAGTCGACGGCAAAAGTCGACGACTAAAGTCGACGATTAAAGTCGACGACAAAAGTCGACGACAAAAGTCGACGACAAAAGTCGACGACTAAAGTCGACGACTAAAGTCGACGATAAAAGTCGAAGACTAAAGTCGACGACAAAAGTCGACGACTAAAGTCGACGACTAACGTCGACGACAAAAGTCGACGACAAAAGTCGACGACAAAAGTCGACGACAAAAGTCGACGACAAAAGTCGACGACAAAAGTCGACGACAAAAGTCGACGACAAAAGTCGACGACAAAAGTCGACGACAAAAGTCGACGACTAAAGTCGACGTCTAAAGTCGACGACTAAAGTCGACGACAAAAGTCGACGACAAAAGTCGACGACAAAAGTCGACGACAAAAGTCGACGACAAAAGTCGACGACAAAAGTCGACGACAAAAGTCTACGACTAAAGTCGACGATAAAAGTCGACGACAAAAGTCGACGACAAAAGTCGACGACAAAAGTCGACGACAAAAGTCGACGACAAAAGTCGACGACAAAAGTCGACGACTAAAGTCGACGATAAAAGTCGACGACAAAAGTCGACGACTAAAGTGGACGATAAAAGTCGAAGACTAAAGTCGACGACTAAAGTCGACGACTAAAGTCGACGATAAAAGTCGACGACAAAAGTCGACGACAAAAGTCGACGACTAAAGTCGACGACAAAAGTCGACGACTAAAGTCGGCGATAAAAGTTGAAGACTAAAGTCGACGACTAAAGTCGACGACAAAAGTCGACGACTAAAGTCGACGATAAAAGTCGAAGACTAAAGTCGACGAATAAAGTCGACGACAAAAGTCGACGACTAAAGTCGACGATAAAATTCGAAGACTAAAGTCGACGATAAAAGTCGAAGACTTAAGTCGACGACTAAAGTCGACGACTAAAGTTGACGACAAAAGTCGACGACTAAAGTCGACGATAAAAGTCGAAGACTAAAGTCGACGATAAAAGTCGAAGACTTAAGTCGACGACTAAAGTCGACGACTAAAGTTGACGACAAAAGTCGACGACTAAAGTCGACGATAAAAGTCGAAGACTAAAGTCGACGATAAAAGTCGAAGACTTAAGTCGACGACTAAAGTCGACGACTAAAGTTGACGACAAAAGTCGAAGACTAAAGTCGACGACTAAAGTCGACGACAAAAGACGACGACTAAAGTCGACGACAAAAGTCGACGACAAAAGTCGACGACAAAAGTCGACGACAAAAGTCGACGACAAAAGTCGACGACAAAAGTCGACGACAAAAGTCGACGACAAAAGTCGACGACTAAAGTCGACGATAAAAGTCGACGACAAAAGTCGACGACTAAAGTCGTCGATAAAAGTCGAAGACTAAAGTCGACGACTAAAGTCGACGATAAAAGTCGACGACAAAAGTCGACGACAAAAGTCGACGACAAAAGTCGACGACAAAAGTCGACGACAAAAGTCGACGACAAAAGTCGACGACTAAAGTCGACGATAAAAGTCGAAGACTAAAGTCGACGACAAAAGTCGACGACAAAAGTCGACGACTAAAGTCGACGATAAAAGTCGACGACAAAAGTCGACGACAAAAGTCGACGACTAAAGTCGACGTCTAAAGTCGACGAGAAAAGTCGACGACAAAAGTCGACGACAAAAGTCGACGACTAAAGTCGACGATAAAAGTCGAAGACTAAAGTCGACGACTAAAGTCGACGACTAAAGTCGACGATAAAAGTCGACGACAAAAGTCGACGACAAAAGTCGACGACAAAAGTCGACGACTAAAGTCGACGATAAAAGTCGAAGACTAAAGTCGACGACTAAAGTCGACGACAAAAGTCGACGACTAAAGTCGACGATAAAAGTCGAAGACTAAAGTCGACGATAAAAGTCGAAGACTTAAGTCGAAGACTAAAGTCGACAACAAAAGTCGACGACAAAAGTCGACGACTAAAGTCGAAGACTAAAGTCGACGACTAAAATCGACGACTAAAGTCTACGACTAAAGTCGACGACAAAAGTCGACGACAAAAGTAGACGACTAAAGTCGACGACAAAAGTCGACGACAAAAGTCGACGGCAAAAGTCGACGACTAAAGTCGACGATTAAAGTCGACGACAAAAGTCGACGACAAAAGTCGACGACAAAAGTCGACGACTAAAGTCGACGACTAAAGTCGACGATAAAAGTCGAAGACTAAAGTCGACGACAAAAGTCGACGACTAAAGTCGACGACTAACGTCGACGACAAAAGTCGACGACTAAAGTCGACGTCTAAAGTCGACGACTAAAGTCGACGACAAAAGTCGACGACAAAAGTCGACGACAAAAGTCGACGACAAAAGTCGACGACAAAAGTCGACGACAAAAGTCGACGACAAAAGTCGACGACAAAAGTCGACGACTAAAGTCGACGTCTAAAGTCGACGACAAAAGTCGACGACAAAAGTCGACGACAAAAGTCGACGACTAAAGTCGACGTCTAAAGTCGACGACTAAAGTCGACGACAAAAGTCGACGACTAAAGTCGACGACTAAAGTCGACGACAAAAGTCGACGACAAAAGTCGACGACTAAAGTCGACGACTAAAGTCGAAGACTAAATTCGACGACTAAAGTCGACGACAAAAGACGACGACAAAAGTCGACGACAAAAGTCGACGACAAAAGTCGACGACAAAAGTCGACGACAAAAGTCGACGACAAAAGTCGACGACAAAAGTCGACGACAAAAGTCGACGACTAAAGTCGACGTCTAAAGTCGACGACAAAAGTCGACGACAAAAGTCGACGACAAAAGTCGACGACTAAAGTCGACGTCTTAAGTCGACGACTAAAGTCGACGACAAAAGTCGACGACTAAAGTCGACGACTAAAGTCGACGACTAAAGTCGACGACAAAAGTCGACGACAAAATTCGACGACTAAAGTCGAAGACTAAATTCGACGACTAAAGTCGACGACAAAAGACGACGACTAAAGTCGACGACAAAAGTCGACGACAAAAGTCGACGACAAAAGTCGACCACAAAAGTCGACGACAAAATTCGACGACTAAAGTCGACGACAAAAGTCGACGACAAAAGTCGACGACAAAAGTCGACGACAAAAGTCTACGACTAAAGTCGACGATAAAAGTCGACGACAAAAGTCGACGACAAAAGTCGACGACAAAAGTCGACGACAAAAGTCGACGACAAAAGTCGACGACAAAAGTCGACGACAAAAGTCGACGACTAAAGTCGACGATAAAAGTCGACGACAAAAGTCGACGACTAAAGTGGACGATAAAAGTCGAAGACTAAAGTCGACGACTAAAGTCGACGACTAAAGTCGACGATAAAAGTCGACGACAAAAGTCGACGACAAAAGTCGACGACTAAAGTCGACGACAAAAGTCGACGACTAAAGTCGGCGATAAAAGTTGAAGACTAAAGTCGACGACTAAAGTCGACGACAAAAGTCGACGACTAAAGTCGACGATAAAAGTCGAAGACTAAAGTCGACGAATAAAGTCGACGACAAAAGTCGACGACTAAAGTCGACGATAAAATTCGAAGACTAAAGTCGACGATAAAAGTCGAAGACTTAAGTCGACGACTAAAGTCGACGACTAAAGTTGACGACAAAAGTCGACGACTAAAGTCGACGATAAAAGTCGAAGACTAAAGTCGACGATAAAAGTCGAAGACTTAAGTCGACGACTAAAGTCGACGACTAAAGTTGACGACAAAAGTCGACGACTAAAGTCGACGATAAAAGTCGAAGACTAAAGTCGACGATAAAAGTCGAAGACTTAAGTCGACGACTAAAGTCGACGACTAAAGTTGACGACAAAAGTCGAAGACTAAAGTCGACGACTAAAGTCGACGACAAAAGACGACGACTAAAGTCGACGACAAAAGTCGACGACAAAAGTCGACGACAAAAGTCGACGACAAAAGTCGACGACAAAAGTCGACGACAAAAGTCGACGACAAAAGTCGACGACTAAAGTCGACGATAAAAGTCGACGACAAAAGTCGACGACTAAAGTCGACGATAAAAGTCGAAGACTAAAGTCGACGACTAAAGTCGACGATAAAAGTCGACGACAAAAGTCGACGACAAAAGTCGACGACAAAAGTCGACGACAAAAGTCGACGACAAAAGTCGACGACTAAAGTCGACGATAAAAGTCGAAGACTAAAGTCGACGACAAAAGTCGACGACAAAAGTCGACGACTAAAGTCGACGATAAAAGTCGACGACAAAAGTCGACGACAAAAGTCGACGACTAAAGTCGACGTCTAAAGTCGACGAGAAAAGTCGACGACAAAAGTCGACGACAAAAGTCGACGACAAAAGTCGACGACTAAAGTCGAAGACTAAAGTCGAAGACTAAAGTCGACGACTAAAGTCGACGACAAAAGTCGACGACAAAAGTCGAAGACTAAAGTCGACGACAAAAGTCGAAGACTAAAGTCCACGACTAAAGTCGACGACAAAAGACGACGACTAAAGTCGACGACAAAAGTCGACGACAAAAGTCGACGACAAAAGTCGACGACAAAAGTCGACGACAAAAGTCGACGACAAAAGTCGACGACAAAAGTCGACGACAAAAGTCGACGACAAAAGTCGACGACAAAAGTCTACGACAAAAGTCGACGACAAAAGTCGACGACAAAAGTCGACGACAAAAGTCGACGACTAAAGTCGACGACTAAAGTCGACGATAAAAGTCGACGACAAAAGTCGACGACAAAAGTCGACGACTAAAGTCGACGATAAAAGTCGACGATAAAAGTCGAAGACTAAAGTCGACGACTAAAGTCGACGACTAAAGTCGACGATAAAAGTCGACGACAAAAGTCGACGACAAAAGTCGACGACAAAAGTCGACGACAAAAGTCGACGACTAAAGTTGACGATAAAAGTCGAAGACTAAAGTCGACGACTAAAGTCGACGACAAAAGTCGACGACAAAAGTCGACGACAAAAGTCGACGACAAAAGTCGACGACAAATGTCGACGACTAAAGTCGAAGACTAAAGTCGACGACTAAAGTCGACGACAAAAGTCGACGACTAAAGTCGACGACTAAAGTCGACGACTAAAGTCGACGATAAAAGTCGACGACAAAAGTCGACGACAAAAGTCGACGACAAAAGTCGACGACAAAAGTCGACTTTAGTCTTCGACTTTTATCGTCGACTTTAGTCGTCGACTTTTGTCGTCGACTTTAGTCGTCGACTTTAGTCTTCAACTTTTATCGCCGACTTTAGTCGTCGACTTTTGTCGTCGACTTTTGTCGTCGACTTTTGTCGTCGACTTTTGTCGTCGACTTTTATCGTCGACTTTAGTCGTCGACTTTAGTCGTCTAAAGTCTACGACTAAAGTTTACGACTAAAGTCGACGACTAAAGTCGACGACTAAAGTCGACGACTAAAGTCGACGACTAAAGTCGACGACTAAAGTCGACGACTAAAGTCGACGATAAAAGTCGACGACAAAAGTCGACGACAAAAGTCGACGACAAAAGTCGACGACAAAAGTCGACGACAAAAGTCGACTAAAGTCTACGACTAAAGTTTACGACTAAAGTCGACGACAAAAGTCGACGACAACAGTCGACGACAAAAGTCGACGACAAAAGTCGACGACAACAGTCGACGACAAAAGTCGACGACTAAAGTCGACGACAAAAGACGACGACTAAAGTCGACGACAAAAGTCGACGACTAAAGTCGACGACAAAAGTCGACGACAAAAGTCGACGACTAAAGTCGACGATAAAAGTCGACGACAAAAGTCGACGACAAAAGTCGACGACTTAAGTCGACGACTAAAGTCGACGACTAAAGTCGACGACAAAAGTCGACGACAAAAGTGGACTAAAGTCTACGACTAAAGTTTACGACTAAAGTCGACGACTAAAGTCGACGACAAAAGAAGACGACAAAAGACGACGACTAAAGTCGACGACAAAAGTCGACGACAAAAGTCGACGACAAAAGTCGACGACTAAAGTCGACGACTAAAGTCGACGACTAAAGTCGACGACTAAAGTCGACGATAAAAGTCGACGACAAAAGCCGACGATAAAAGTCGACGACAAAAGTCGACGAATAAAGTCGACGACAAAAGTCGACGACTAAAGTCGACGACAAAAGTCGACGACTAAAGTCGACGACAAAAGTCGACGACAAAAGTCGACGACAAAAGTCGACGACTAAAGTCGACGATAAAAGTCGACGACAAAAGTCGACGACAAAAGTCGACGACAAAAGTCGGCGACTTAAGTCGACGACTAAAGTCTACGACTAAAGTTTACGACTAAAGTCTACGACTAAAGTCTACGACTAAAGTCTACGACTAAAGTCTACGACTAAAGTCTACGACAAAAGTCGACGACTAAAGTCGACGTCAAAAGTCGACGACAAAAGTCGACGACAAAAGTCGACGACAAAAGTCGACGACAAAAGTCGACGACAAAAGTCGACGACAAAAGTCGACGACAAAAGTCGACGACAAAAGTCGACGACTAAAGTCGACGACAAAAGTCGACGACTAAAGTCGACGACTAAAGTCGACGACTAAATTCGACGATAAAAGTCGACGACAAAAGTCGACGACAAAAGTCGACGACAAAAGTCGACTAAAGTCTACGACTAAAGTTTACGACTAAAGTCGACGACTAAAGTCGACGACAAAAGTCGCCGACAAAAGTCGACGACTAAAGTCGACGACAAAAGTCGACGACTAAAGTCGACGACTAAAGTCGACGACTAAAGTCGACGATAAAAGTCGACGACAAAAGTCGACGACAAAAGTCGACTAAAGTCTACGACTAAAGTTTACGACTAAAGTCGACGACTAAAGTCGACGACTAAAGTCGACGATAAAAGTCGACGACAAAAGTCGACTAAAGTCTTCGACTAAAGTTTACGACTAAAGTCGACGACTAAAGTCGACGACTAAAGTCGACGACAAAAGACGACGACTAAAGTCGACGACTAAAGTCGACGACTAAAGTCGACGATAAAAGTCGACGACAAAAGCCGACGATAAAAGTCGACGACAAAAGTCGACGACTAAAGTCGACGATAAAAGTCGAAGACTAAAGTCGACTTTTGTCGTCGACTTTTGTCGTCGACTTTTGTCGTCGACTTTTGTCGACTAAAGTCTACGACTAAAGTCTACGACTAAAGTCTACGACAAAAGTCGACGACTAAAGTCGACGTCAAAAGTCGACGACAAAAGTCGACGACAAAAGTCGACGACAAAAGTCGACGACAAAAGTCGACGACAAAAGTCGACGACAAAAGTCGACGACAAAAGTCGACGACAAAAGCCGACGATAAAAGTCGACGACAAAAGTCGACGACTAAAGTCGACGACAAAAGTCGACGACAAAAGTCGACGACTAAAGTCGACGACAAAAGTCGACGACAAAAGTCGACGACTAAAGTCGACGATAAAAGTCGACGACAAAAGTCGACGACAAAAGTCGACGACTTAAGTCGACGACTAAAGTCTACGACTAAAGTTTACGACTAAAGTCTACGACTAAAGTCTACGACTAAAGTCTACGACTAAAGTCTACGACTAAAGTCTACGACTAAAGTCTACGACTAAAGTCTACGACTAAAGTCTACGACTAAAGTCTACGACTAAAGTCTACGACAAAAGTCGACGACTAAAGTCGACGTCAAAAGTCGACGACAAAAGTCGACGACAAAAGTCGACGACAAAAGTCGACGACAAAAGTCGACTAAAGTCTACGACTAAAGTTTACGACTAAAGTCGACGACTAAAGTCGACGACAAAAGACGACGACAAAAGACGACGACTAAAGTCGACGACAAAAGTCGACGACAAATGTCGACGACAAAAGTCGACGACAAAAGTCGACGACAAAAGTCGACGACAAAAGTCGACGACAAAAGTCGACGACTAAAGTCGACGATAAAAGTCGACGACAAAAGCCGACGATAAAAGTCGACGACTAAAGTCGACGACTAAAGTCGACGACAAAAGTCGACGACAAAAGTCGACGACTAAAGTCGACGACAAAAGTCGACGACAAAAGTCGACGACTAAAGTCGACGATAAAAGTCGACGACAAAAGTCGACGACTTAAGTCGACGACTAAAGTCTACGACTAAAGTTTACGACTAAAGTCTACGACTAAAGTCTACGACTAAAGTCTACGACTAAAGTCTACGACAAAAGTCTACGACAAAAGTCGACGACTAAAGTCGACGTCAAAAGTCGACGACAAAAGTCGACGACAAAAGTCGACGACAAAAGTCGACGACAAAAGTCGACGACAAAAGTCGACGACAAAAGTCGACGACAGAAGTCGACGATAAAAGTCGACGACAAAAGTCGACGACAAAAGTCGACGACAAAAGTCTACGACTAAAGTCTACGACAAAAGTCTACGACAAAAGTCTACGACAAAAGTCGACGACTAAAGTCGACGACAAAAGTCGACGACAAAAGTCGACGTCAAAAGTCGACGACAAAAGTCTACGACAAAAGTCGACGACTAAAGTCGACGTCAAAAGTCGACGACAAAAGTCGACGACAAAAGTCGACGTCAAAAGTCGACGACAAAAGTCGACGACAAAAGTCGACGACAAAAGTCGACGACAAAAGTCGACGACAAAAGTCGACGACAAAAGTCGACGACAAAAGTCGACTAAAGTCTACGACTAAAGTTTACGACTAAAGTCGACGACTAAAGTCGACGACAAAAGACGACGACAAAAGACGACGACTAAAGTCGACGACAAAAGTCGACGACAAATGTCGACGACAAAAGTCGACGACAAAAGTCGACGACAAAAGTCGACGACAAAAGTCGACGACAAAAGTCGACGACTAAAGTCGACGATAAAAGTCGACGACAAAAGCCGACGATAAAAGTCGACGACAAAAGTCGACGACTAAAGTCGACGACTAAAGTCGACGACAAAAGTCGACGACAAAAGTCGACGACTAAAGTCGACGACAAAAGTCGACGACAAAAGTCGACGACTAAAGTCGACGATAAAAGTCGACGACAAAAGTCGACGACTTAAGTCGACGACTAAAGTCTACGACTAAAGTTTACGACTAAAGTCTACGACTAAAGTCTACGACTAAAGTCTACGACTAAAGTCTACGACAAAAGTCTACGACAAAAGTCGACGACTAAAGTCGACGTCAAAAGTCGACGACAAAAGTCGACGACAAAAGTCGACGACAAAAGTCGACGACAAAAGTCGACGACAAAAGTCGACGATAAAAGTCGACGACAAAAGTCGACGACAAAAGTCGACGACAAAAGTCGACGACAAAAGTCGACGACAAAAGTCGACGACTAAAGTCGACGATAAAAGTCGACGACAAAAGCCGACGATAAAAGTCGACGACAAAAGTCGACGACTAAAGTCGACGACTAAAGTCGACGACAAAAGTCGACGACAAAAGTCGACGACTAAAGTCGACGACAAAAGTCGACGACAAAAGTCGACGACTAAAGTCGACGATAAAAGTCGACGACAAAAGTCGACGACTTAAGTCGACGACTAAAGTCTACGACTAAAGTTTACGACTAAAGTCTACGACTAAAGTCTACGACTAAAGTCTACGACTAAAGTCTACGACAAAAGTCTACGACAAAAGTCGACGACTAAAGTCGACGTCAAAAGTCGACGACAAAAGTCGACGACTAAAGTCGACGTCAAAAGTCGACGACAAAAGTCGACGACAAAAGTCGACGATAAAAGTCGACGACAAAAGTCGACGACTTAAGTCGACGACTAAAGTCTACGACTAAAGTTTACGACTAAAGTCTACGACTAAAGTCTACGACTAAAGTCTACGACTAAAGTCTACGACAAAAGTCTACGACAAAAGTCGACGACTAAAGTCGACGTCAAAAGTCGACGACAAAAGTCGACGACAAAAGTCGACGACAAAAGTCGACGACAAAAGTCGACTAAAGTCTACGACTAAAGTTTACGACTAAAGTCGACGACTAAAGTCGACGACTAAAGTCGACGACAAAAGTCGACGACAAAAGTCGACTAAAGTCTACGACTAAAGTTTACGACTAAAGTCGACGATAAAAGTCGACGACAAAAGTCGACTAAAGTCTTCGACTAAAGTTTACGACTAAAGTCGACGACTAAAGTCGACGACAAAAGACGACGACTAAAGTCGACGACAAAAGACGACGACTAAAGTCGACGACTAAAGTCGACGATAAAAGTCGACGACAAAAGCCGACGATAAAAGTCGACGACAAAAGTCGACGACTAAAGTCGACGACAAAAGTCGACGACAAAAGTCGACGACTAAAGTCGACGACAAAAGTCGACGACAAAAGTCGACGACAAAAGTCGACGACTAAAGTCGACGATAAAAGTCGACGACAAAAGTCGACGACAAAAGTCGACGACTTAAGTCGACGACTAAAGTCTACGACTAAAGTTTACGACTAAAGTCTACGACTAAAGTCTACGACTAAAGTCTACGACTAAAGTCTACGACTAAAGTCTACGACTAAAGTCTACGACTAAAGTCTACGACTAAAGTCTACGACTAAAGTCTACGACTAAAGTCTACGACTAAAGTCTACGACTAAAGTCTACGACTAAAGTCTACGACAAAAGTCGACGACTAAAGTCGACGTCAAAAGTCGACGACAAAAGTCGACGACAAAAGTCGACGACAAAAGTCGACGACTTAAGTCGACGACTAAAGTCTACGACTAAAGTTTACGACTAAAGTCTACGACTAAAGTCTACGACTAAAGTCTACGACTAAAGTCTACGACTAAAGTCGACGACTAAAGTCTACGACTAAAGTCTACGACTAAAGTCTACGACTAAAGTCTACGACAAAAGTCGACGACTAAAGTCGACGTCAAAAGTCGACGACAAAAGTCGACGACAAAAGTCGACGACAAAAGTCGACGACAAAAGTCGACTAAAGTCTACGACTAAAGTTTACGACTAAAGTCGACGACTAAAGTCGACGACAAAAGACGACGACAAAAGACGACGACTAAAGTCGACGACAAAAGTCGACGACAAATGTCGACGACAAAAGTCGACGACAAAAGTCGACGACAAAAGTCGACGACAAAAGTCGACGACAAAAGTCGAAGACTAAAGTCGACGATAAAAGTCGACGACAAAAGCCGACGATAAAAGTCGACGACAAAAGTCGACGACTAAAGTCGACGACTAAAGTCGACGACTAAAGTCGACGACAAAAGTCGACGACAAAAGTCGACGACTAAAGTCGACGACAAAAGTCGACGACAAAAGTCGACGACTAAAGTCGACGATAAAAGTCGACGACAAAAGTCGACGACTTAAGTCGACGACTAAAGTCTACGACTAAAGTTTACGACTAAAGTCTACGACTAAAGTCTACGACTAAAGTCTACGACAAAAGTCTACGACAAAAGTCGACGACTAAAGTCGACGTCAAAAGTCGACGACAAAAGTCGACGACAAAAGTCGACGACAAAAGTCGACGACTAAAGTCGACGACAAAAGTCGACGACTAAAGTCGACGACTAAAGTCGACGACTAAAAGTCGACGATAAAAGTCGACGACAAAAGTCGACTAAAGTCTACGACTAAAGTTTACGACTAAAGTCGACGACTAAAGTCGACGACTAAAGTCGACGACAAAAGTCGACGACAAAAGTCGACGACAAAAGTCGACGACTAAAGTCGACGACAAAAGTCGACGACTAAAGTCGACGACTAAAGTCGACGACTAAAGTCGACGACTAAAGTCGACGATAAAAGTCGACGACAAAAGCCGACGATAAAAGTCGACGACAAAAGTCGACGACTAAAGTCGACGACAAAAGTCGACGACAAAAGTCGACGACTAAAGTCGACGACTAAAGTCGACGACAAAAGTCGACGACAAAAGTCGACGACTAAAGTCGACGACTAAAGTCTACGACTAAAGTCGACGATAAAAGTCGACGACAAAAGCCGACGATAAAAGTCGACGACAAAAGTCGACGAATAAAGTCGACGACAAAAGTCGACGACAAAAGTCGACGACTAAAATCGACGACAAAAGTCGACGACAAAAGTCGACGACAAAAGTCGACGACAAAAGTCGACGACTTAAGTCGACGACTAAAGTCTACGACTAAAGTCTACGACTAAAGTTTACGACTAAAGTCTACGACTAAAGTCTACGACTAAAGTCTACGACTAAAGTCTACGACTAAAGTCTACGACAAAAGTCGACGACTAAAGTCGACGTCAAAAGTCGACGACAAAAGTCGACGACAAAAGTCGACGACAAAAGTCGACGACAAAAGTCGACGACAAAAGTCGACGACAAAAGTCGACGACTAAAGTCGACGACAAAAGTCGACGACTAAAGTCGACGACTAAATTCGACGATAAAAGTCGACGACAAAAGTCGACGACAAAAGTCGACTAAAGTCTACGACTAAAGTTTACGACTAAAGCCGACGACTAAAGTCGACGACAAAAGTCGACGACAAAAGTCGACGACTAAAGTCGACGACAAAAGTCGACGACTAAAGTCGACGACTAAAGTCGACGACTAAAGTCGACGACTAAAGTCGACGACTAAAGTCGACGATAAAAGTCGACGACAAAAGTCGACTAAAGTCTACGACTAAAGTTTACGACTAAAGTCGACGACTAAAGTCGACGACTAAAGTCGACGACAAAAGTCGACGACAAAAGTCGACTAAAGTCTACGACTAAAGTTTACGACTAAAGTCGACGATAAAAGTCGACGACAAAAGTCGACTAAAGTCTTCGACTAAAGTTTACGACTAAAGTCGACGACTAAAGTCGACGACAAAAGACGACGACTAAAGTCGACGACAAAAGACGACGACTAAACTCGACGACTAAAGTCGACGACAAAAGTCGACGACAAAAGTCGACGACAAAAGTCGACGACAAAAGTCGACGACTAAAGTCGACGACTAAAGTCGACGACTAAAGTCGACGACAAAAGTCGACGACAAAAGTCGACGACTAAAGTCGACGACAAAAGTCGACGACTAAAGTCGACGACTAAAGTCGACGACTAAATTCGACGATAAAAGTCGACGACAAAAGTCGACGACAAAAGTCGACTAAAGTCTACGACTAAAGTTTACGACTAAAGCCGACGACTAAAGTCGACGACAAAAGTCGACGACAAAAGTCGACGACTAAAGTCGACGACAAAAGTCGACGACTAAAGTCGACGACTAAAGTCGACGACAAAAGTCGACGACTAAAGTCGACGATAAAAGTCGACGACAAAAGTCGACGACAAAAGTCGACTAAAGTCTACGACTAAAGTTTACGACTAAAGTCGACGACTAAAGTCGACGACTAAAGTCGACGACAAAAGTCGACGACAAAAGTCGACTAAAGTCTACGACTAAAGTTTACGACTAAAGTCGACGATAAAAGTCGACGACAAAAGTCGACTAAAGTCTTCGACTAAAGTTTACGACTAAAGTCGACGACTAAAGTCGACGACAAAAGACGACGACTAAAGTCGACGACAAAAGACGACGACTAAACTCGACGACAAAAGTCGACGACAAAAGTCGACGACAAAAGTCGACGACAAAAGTCGACGACAAAAGTCGACGACTAAAGTCGACGACTAAAGTCGACGACTAAAGTCGACGACAAAAGTCGACGACAAAAGTCGACGACTAAAGTCGACGACAAAAGTCGACGACAAAAGTCGACGACTAAAGTCGACGATAAAAGTCGACGACAAAAGTCGACGACAAAAGTCGACGACAAAAGTCGACGACTTAAGTCGACGACTAAAGTCTACGACTAAAGTTTACGACTAAAGTCTACGACTAAAGTCTACGACTAAAGTCTACGACTAAAGTCTACGACTAAAGTCTACGACTAAAGTCTACGACTAAAGTCTACGACAAAAGTCGACGACTAAAGTCGACGTCAAAAGTCGACGACAAAAGTCGACGACAAAAGTCTACGACTAAAGTCTACGACTAAAGTCTACGACTAAAGTCTACGACTAAAGTCTACGACTAAAGTTTACGACTAAAGTCGACGACTAAAGTCGACGACTAAAGTCGACGACAAAAGTCGACGACAAAAGTCGACTAAAGTCTACGACTAAAGTTTACGACTAAAGTCGACGATAAAAGTCGACGACAAAAGTCGACTAAAGTCTTCGACTAAAGTTTACGACTAAAGTCGACGACTAAAGTCGACGACAAAAGACGACGACTAAAGTCGACGACTAAAGTCGACGACTAAAGTCGACGACAAAAGTCGACGACAAAAGTCGACGACAAAAGTCGACGACAAAAGTCGACGACAAAAGTCGACGACTAAAGTCGACGACTAAAGTCGACGACTAAAGTCGACGACAAAAGTCGACGACAAAAGTCGACGACTAAAGTCGACGACAAAAGTCGACGACAAAAGTCGACGACTAAAGTCGACGATAAAAGTCGACGACAAAAGTCGACGACAAAAGTCGACGACAAAAGTCGACGACTTAAGTCGACGACTAAAGTCTACGACTAAAGTTTACGACTAAAGTCTACGACTAAAGTCTACGACTAAAGTCGACGACAAAAGTCGACGACAAAAGTCGACGACTAAAGTCGACGATAAAAGTCGACGACAAAAGTCGACGACAAAAGTCGACGACAAAAGTCGACGACTTAAGTCGACGACTAAAGTCTACGACTAAAGTTTACGACTAAAGTCTACGACTAAAGTCTACGACTAAAGTCTACGACTAAAGTCTACGACTAAAGTCTACGACTAAAGTCTACGACTAAAGTCTACGACAAAAGTCGACGACTAAAGTCGACGTCAAAAGTCGACGACAAAAGTCGACGACAAAAGTCTACGACTAAAGTCTACGACTAAAGTCTACGACTAAAGTCTACGACTAAAGTCTACGACTAAAGTTTACGACTAAAGTCGACGACTAAAGTCGACGACTAAAGTCGACGACTTAAGTCGACGACTAAAGTCTACGACTAAAGTTTACGACTAAAGTCTACGACTAAAGTCTACGACTAAAGTCTACGACTAAAGTCTACGACTAAAGTCTACGACTAAAGTCTACGACTAAAGTCTACGACAAAAGTCGACGACTAAAGTCGACGTCAAAAGTCGACGACAAAAGTCGACGACAAAAGTCTACGACTAAAGTCTACGACTAAAGTCTACGACTAAAGTCTACGACTAAAGTCTACGACTAAAGTTTACGACTAAAGTCGACGACTAAAGTCGACGACAAAAGACGACGACTAAAGTCGACGACTAAAGTCGACGACTAAAGTCGACGACAAAAGTCGACGACAAAAGTCGACGACAAAAGTCGACGACAAAAGTCGACGACAAAAGTCGACGACTAAAGTCGACGACTAAAGTCGACGACTAAAGTCGACGACAAAAGTCGACGACAAAAGTCGACGACTAAAGTCGACGACAAAAGTCGACGACAAAAGTCGACGACTAAAGTCGACGATAAAAGTCGACGACAAAAGTCGACGACAAAAGTCGACGACAAAAGTCGACGACTTAAGTCGACGACTAAAGTCTACGACTAAAGTTTACGACTAAAGTCTACGACTAAAGTCTACGACTAAAGTCTACGACTAAAGTCTACGACTAAAGTCTACGACAAAAGTCGACGACTAAAGTCGACGTCAAAAGTCGACGACAAAAGTCGACGACAAAAGTCGACGACAAAAGTCGACGACAAAAGTCGACGACAAAAGTCGACGACAAAAGTCGACTAAAGTCTACGACTAAAGTTTACGACTAAAGTCGACGACTAAAGTCGACGACAAAAGACGACGACAAAAGACGACGACTAAAGTCGACGACAAAAGTCGACGACAAATGTCGACGACAAAAGTCGACGACAAAAGTCGACGACAAAAGTCGACGACAAAAGTCGACGACAAAAGTCGACGACTAAAGTCGACGACTAAAGTCGACGACTAAAGTCGACGACTAAAGTCGACGACTAAAGTCGACGACTAAAGTCGACGACTAAAGTCGACGACTAAAGTCGACGATAAAAGTCGACGACAAAAGCCGACGATAAAAGTCGACGACAAAAGTCGACGACTAAAGTCGACGACAAAAGTCGACGACAAAAGTCGACTAAAGTCTACGACTAAAGTTTACGACTAAAGTCGACGACTAAAGTCGACGACTAAAGTCGACGACTAAAGTCGACGACAAAAGTCGACGACAAATGTCGACGACAAAAGTCGACGACAAAAGTCGACGACAAAAGTCGACGACAAAAGTCGACGACAAAAGTCGACGACTAAAGTCGACGACTAAAGTCGACGACTAAAGTCGACGACTAAAGTCGACGACTAAAGTCGACGATAAAAGTCGACGACAAAAGTCGACGACAAAAGTCGACGACAAAAGTCGACGACAAAAGTCGACGACAAAAGTCGACTAAAGTCTACGACTAAAGTTTACGACTAAAGTCGACGACTAAAGTCGACGACTAAAGTCGACGACAAAAGACGACGACAAAAGACGACGACTAAAGTCGACGACAAAAGTCGACGACTAAAGTCGACGATAAAAGTCGACGACAAAAGTCGACGACTTAAGTCGACGACTAAAGTCTACTACTAAAGTTTACGACTAAAGTCTACGACTAAAGTTTACGACTAAAGTCGACGACTAAAGTCGACGACAAAAGACGACGACAAAAGACGACGACTAAAGTCGACGACAAAAGTCGACGACAAATGTCGACGACAAAAGTCGACGACAAAAGTCGACGACAAAAGTCGACGACAAAAGTCGACGACAAAAGTCGACGACTAAAGTCGACGACTAAAGTCGACGACTAAAGTCGACGATAAAAGTCGACGACAAAAGCCGACGATAAAAGTCGACGACAAAAGTCGACGACAAAAGTCGACGACAAAAGTCGACGACTAAAGTCGACGACTAAAGTCGACGACTAAAGTCGACGACTAAAGTCGACGACAAAAGTCGACGACAAAAGTCGACGACAAAAGTCGACGACAAAAGTCGACGACTAAAGTCGACGATAAAAGTCGACGACAAAAGTCGACGACTTAAGTCGACGACTAGAGTCTACGACTAAAGTTTACGACTAAAGTCTACGACTAAAGTCTACGACTAAAGTCTACGACAAAAGTCTACGACAAAAGTCTACGACAAAAGTCGACGACTAAAGTCGACGTCAAAAGTCGACGACAAAAGTCGACGACAAAAGTCGACGACAAAAGTCGACGACAAAAGTTTACGACTAAAGTCGACGACAAAAGTCGACGACAAAAGTCGACGACTAAAGTCGACGACAAAAGTCGACGACTAAAGTCGACGACTAAAGTCGACGACTAAAGTCGACGACTAAAAGTCGACGACAAAAGTCGACGACAAAAGTCGACTAAAGTGTACGACTAAAGTTTACGACTAAAGTCGACGACTAAAGTCGACGACAAAAGTCGACGACAAAAGTCGACGACTAAAGTCGACGACAAAAGTCGACGACTAAAGTCGACGACTAAAGTCGACGATAAAAGTCGACGACAAAAGTTTACGACTAAAGTCGACGACAAAAGTCGACGACTAAAGTCGACGACTAAAGTCGACGACTAAAGTCGACGACTAAAGTCGACGACTAAAGTCGACGACTAAAGTCGACGACTAAAGTCGACGATAAAAGTCGACGACAAAAGTCGACGACAAAAGTCGACTAAAGTCTACGACTAAAGTTTACGACTAAAGTCGACGACTAAAGTCGACGACTAAAGTCGACGACAAAAGTCGACGACAAAAGTCGACTAAAGTCTACGACTAAAGTTTACGACTAAAGTCGACGACTAAAGTCGACGACAAAAGACGACGACAAAAGACGACGACTAAAGTCGACGACAAAAGTCGACGACAAATGTCGACGACAAAAGTCGACGACAAAAGTCGACGACAAAAGTCGACGACAAAAGTCGACGACAAAAGTCGACGACTAAAGTCGACGACTAAAGTCGACGACTAAAGTCGACGACTAAAGTCGACGACTAAAGTCGACGACTAAAGTCGACGATAAAAGTCGACGACAAAAGCCGACGATAAAAGTCGACGACAAAAGTCGACGACTAAAGTCGACGACAAAAGTCGACGACTAAAGTCGACGACTAAAGTCGACGACTAAAGTCGACGACTAAAAGTCGACGACAAAAGTCGACGACAAAAGTCGACTAAAGTGTACGACTAAAGTTTACGACTAAAGTCGACGACTAAAGTCGACGACAAAAGTCGACGACAAAAGTCGACGACAAAAGTCGACGACAAAAGTTTACGACTAAAGTCGACGACAAAAGTCGACGACAAAAGTCGACGACTAAAGTCGACGACAAAAGTCGACGACTAAAGTCGACGACTAAAGTCGACGACTAAAAGTCGACGACAAAAGTCGACGACAAAAGTCGACTAAAGTGTACGACTAAAGTTTACGACTAAAGTCGACGACTAAAGTCGACGACAAAAGTCGACGACAAAAGTCGACGACAAAAGTCGACGACTAAAGTCGACGACAAAAGTCGACGACTAAAGTCGACGACTAAAGTCGACGATAAAAGTCGACGACTAAAGTCGACGATAAAAGTCGACGACAAAAGTCGACGACAAAAGTCGACGACAAAAGTCGACGACTTAAGTCGACGACTAAAGTCTACGACTAAAGTTTACGACTAAAGTCTACGACTAAAGTCTACGACTAAAGTCTACGACTAAAGTCTACGACTAAAGTCTACGACAAAAGTCGACGACTAAAGTCGACGTCAAAAGTCGACGACAAAAGTCGACGACAAAAGTCGACGACAAAAGTCGACGACAAAAGTCGACGACAAAAGTCGACGACAAAAGTCGACTAAAGTCTACGACTAAAGTTTACGACTAAAGTCGACGACTAAAGTCGACGACAAAAGACGACGACAAAAGACGACGACTAAAGTCGACGACAAAAGTCGACGACAAATGTCGACGACAAAAGTCGACGACAAAAGTCGACGACAAAAGTCGACGACAAAAGTCGACGACAAAAGTCGACGACTAAAGTCGACGACTAAAGTCGACGACTAAAGTCGACGACTAAAGTCGACGACTAAAGTCGACGACTAAAGTCGACGACTAAAGTCGACGATAAAAGTCGACGACAAAAGCCGACGATAAAAGTCGACGACAAAAGTCGACGACTAAAGTCGACGACAAAAGTCGACGACAAAAGTCGACTAAAGTCTACGACTAAAGTTTACGACTAAAGTCGACGACTAAAGTCGACGACTAAAGTCGACGACAAAAGTCGACGACAAATGTCGACGACAAAAGTCGACGACAAAAGTCGACGACAAAAGTCGACGACAAAAGTCGACGACAAAAGTCGACGACAAAAGTCGACGACTAAAGTCGACGACTAAAGTCGACGACTAAAGTCGACGACTAAAGTCGACGACTAAAGTCGACGATAAAAGTCGACGACAAAAGTCGACGACAAAAGTCGACGACAAAAGTCGACGACAAAAGTCGACTAAAGTCTACGACTAAAGTTTACGACTAAAGTCGACGACTAAAGTCGACGACTAAAGTCGACGACTAAAGTCGACGACAAAAGACGACGACAAAAGACGACGACTAAAGTCGACGACAAAAGTCGACGACTAAAGTCGACGATAAAAGTCGACGACAAAAGTCGACGACTTAAGTCGACGACTAAAGTCTACTGCTAAAGTTTACGACTAAAGTCTACGACTAAAGTTTACGACTAAAGTCGACGACTAAAGTCGACGACAAAAGACGACGACAAAAGACGACGACTAAAGTCGACGACAAAAGTCGACGACAAATGTCGACGACAAAAGTCGACGACAAAAGTCGACGACAAAAGTCGACGACAAAAGTCGACGACTAAAGTCGACGACTAAAGTCGACGACTAAAGTCGACGATAAAAGTCGACGACAAAAGCCGACGATAAAAGTCGACGACAAAAGTCGACGACAAAAGTCGACGACAAAAGTCGACGACTAAAGTCGACGACTAAAGTCGACGACTAAAGTCGACGACTAAAGTCGACGACTAAAGTCGACGACTAAAGTCGACGACAAAAGTCGACGACAAAAGTCGACGACAAAAGTCGACGACAAAAGTCGACGACTAAAGTCGACGATAAAAGTCGACGACAAAAGTCGACGACTTAAGTCGACGACTAAAGTCTACGACTAAAGTTTACGACTAAAGTCTACGACTAAAGTCTACGACTAAAGTCTACGACTAAAGTCTACGACTAAAGTCTACGACAAAAGTCTACGACAAAAGTCTACGACAAAAGTCGACGACTAAAGTCGACGTCAAAAGTCGACGACAAAAGTCGACGACAAAAGTCGACGACAAAAGTTTACGACTAAAGTCGACGACAAAAGTCGACGACAAAAGTCGACGACTAAAGTCGACGACAAAAGTCGACGACTAAAGTCGACGACTAAAGTCGACGACTAAAGTCGACGACTAAAAGTCGACGACAAAAGTCGACGACAAAAGTCGACTAAAGTGTACGACTAAAGTTTACGACTAAAGTCGACGACTAAAGTCGACGACAAAAGTCGACGACAAAAGTCGACGACTAAAGTCGACGACAAAAGTCGACGACTAAAGTCGACGACTAAAGTCGACGATAAAAGTCGACGACAAAAGTCGACGACAAAAGTCGACTAAAGTCTACGACTAAAGTTTACGACTAAAGTCGACGACTAAAGTCGACGACAAAAGTCGACGACAAAAGTCGACGACAAAAGTCGACGACAAAAGTCGACGACAAAAGTTGACTAAAGTCTACGACTAAAGTTTACGACTAAAGTCGACGATAAAAGTCGACGACAAAAGTCGACTAAAGTCTACGACTAAAGTTTACGACTAAAGTCGACGACTAAAGTCGACGACAAAAGACGACGACTAAAGTCGACGACAAATGTCGGAGACAAAAGTCGACGACAAAAGTCGACGACAAAAGTCGATTAAAGTCTACGACTAAAGTTTACGACTAAATTCGACGACTAAAGTCGACGACAAAAGACGACGACAAAAGACGACGACTAAAGTCGACGACAAAAGTACAAATGTCGACGACAAAAGTCGACGACAAAAGTCGACGACAAAAGTCGACTAAAGTCTACGACTAAAGTTTACGACTAAAGTCGACGACTAAAGTCGACGACAAAAGACGACGACAAAAGACGACGACTAAAGTCGACGACAAAAGTCGACGACAAATGTCGACGACAAAAGTCGACGACAAAAGTCGACGACAAAAGTCGACGACAAAAGTCGACGACTAAAGTCGACGACTTAAGTCGACGACTAAAGTCGACGACTAAAGTCGACGATAAAAGTCGACGATAAAAGTCGACGACAAAAGCCGACGATAAAAGTCGACGACAAAAGTCGACGACAAAAGTCGACGACTAAAGTCGACGACTAAAGTCGACGACTAAAGTCGACGACTAAAGTCGACGACTAAAGTCGACGACAAAAGTCGACGACAAAAGTCGACGACAAAAGTCGACGACTAAAGTCGACGATAAAAGTCGACGACAAAAGTCGACGACTTAAGTCGACGACTAAAGTCTACGACTAAAGTTTACGACTAAAGTCTACGACTAAAGTCTACGACTAAAGTCTACGACTAAAGTCTACGACTAAAGTCTACGACTAAAGTCTACGACAAAAGTCTACGACAAAAGTCGACGACTAAAGTCGACGTCAAAAGTCGACGACAAAAGTCGACGACAAAAGTCGACGACAAAAGTCGACGACAAAAGTTTACGACTAAAGTCGACGACAAAAGTCGACGACAAAAGTCGACGACTAAAGTCGACGACAAAAGTCGACGACTAAAGTCGACGACTAAAGTCGACGACTAAAAGTCGACGACAAAAGTCGACGACAAAAGTCGACTAAAGTCTACGACTAAAGTTTACGACTAAAGTCGACGACTAAAGTCGACGACAAAAGTCGACGACAAAAGTCGACGACAAAAGTCGACGACTAAAGTCGACGACTAAAGTCGACGACTAAAGTCGACGACTAAAGTCGACGACTAAAGTCGACGACTAAAGTCGACGACTAAAGTCGACGACTAAAGTCGACGATAAAAGTCGACGACAAAAGTCGACGACAAAAGTCGACTAAAGTCTACGACTAAAGTTTACGACTAAAGTCGACGACTAAAGTCGACGACAAAAGTCGACGACAAAAGTCGACGACAAAAGTCGACGACAAAAGTCGACGACAAAAGTCGACGACAAAAGTTGACTAAAGTCTACGACTAAAGTTTACGACTAAAGTCGACGATAAAAGTCGACGACAAAAGTCGACGACAAATGTCGGAGACAAAAGTCGACGACAAAAGTCGACGACAAAAGTCGACGACAAAAGTCGACGACAAAAGTCGACGACAAAAGTCGACGACTAAAGTCGACGACTAAAGTCGACGACTAAAGTCGACGATAAAAGTCGACGAAAAAAGTCGACGACTAAAGTCGACGACAAAAGTCGACGACTAAAGTCGACGACAAAAGTCGAAGACTAAAGTCGACGACTAAAGTCGACGACAAAAGACGACGACTAAAGACGACGACTAAAGTCGACGACAAACGTCGACGACAAAAGTCGACGACAAATGTCGACGACTAAAGTCGAAGACTAAAGTCGACGACTAAAGTCGACGACTAAAGTCGACGATAAAAGTCGACGACAAAAGTCGACGACAAAAGTCGACTAAAGTTTACGACTTAAGTTTACGACTAAAGTCGACGACAAAAGTCGACGACAAAAGTCGACGACAAAAGTCGACGACAAAAGTCGACGACAAATGTCGACGACTAAAGTCGAAGACTAAAGTCGACGACTAAAGTCGACGACAAAAGTCGACGACTAAAGTCGACGACAAAAGTCGACGACTAAAGTCGACGACTAAAGTCGACGACTAAAGTCGACGACTAAAGTCGACGATAAAAGTCGACGACAAAAGTCGACTAAAGTCTACGACTAAAGTCTACGACTAAAGTTTACGACTAAAGTCGACGACTAAAGTCGACGACAAAACACGACGACTGAAGTCGACGACAAAAGTCGACGACAAAAGTCGACGACAAAAGTCGACGACAAAAGTCGACGACAAAAGTCGACGACAAAAGTCGACGACTAAAGTCGACGACTAAAGTCGACGACTAAAGTCGACGACAAAAGTCGACGATAAAAGTCGACGATAAAAGTCGACGACTAAAGTCGACGACAAAAGTCGACGACTAAAGTCGAAGACTAAAATCGACGACAAAAGTCGACGACTAAAGTCGACGACAAAAGACGACGACTAAAGACGACGACTAAAGTCGACGACAAAAGTCGACGACAAAAGTCGACGATAAAAGTCGACGACAAAAGTCGACGACAAAATTCGACGACAAAAGTCGACGACTTAAGTCGACGACTAAAGTCTACGACTAAAGTTTACGACTAAAGTCTACGACTAAAGTCTACGACTAAAGTCTACGACTAAAGTCTACGACTAAAGTCTACGACTAAAGTCGACGACTAAAGTCGACGACTAAAAGTCGACGACAAAAGTCGACGACAAAAGTCGACTAAAGTCTACGACTAAAGTTTACGACTAAAGTCGACGACTAAAGTCGACGACAAAAGTCGACGACAAAAGTCGACGACTAAAGTCGACGACTAAAGTCGACGACTAAAGTCGACGACTAAAGTCGACGACTAAAGTCGACGACTAAAGTCGACGACTAAAGTCGACGACTAAAGTCGACGACTAAAGTCGACGATAAAAGTCGACGACAAAAGTCGACGACAAAAGTCGACTAAAGTCTACGACTAAAGTTTACGACTAAAGTCGACGACTAAAGTCGACGACAAAAGTCGACGACAAAAGTCGACGACAAAAGTCGACGACAAAAGTCGACGACAAAAGTCGACGACAAAAGTTGACTAAAGTCTACGACTAAAGTTTACGACTAAAGTCGACGATAAAAGTCGACGACAAAAGTCGACGACAAATGTCGGAGACAAAAGTCGACGACAAAAGTCGACGACAAAAGTCGACGACAAAAGTCGACGACAAAAGTCGACGACAAAAGTCGACGACTAAAGTCGACGACTAAAGTCGACGACTAAAGTCGACGATAAAAGTCGACGAAAAAAGTCGACGACTAAAGTCGACGACAAAAGTCGACGACTAAAGTCGACGACAAAAGTCGAAGACTAAAGTCGACGACTAAAGTCGACGACAAAAGACGACGACTAAAGACGACGACTAAAGTCGACGACAAACGTCGACGACAAAAGTCGACGACAAATGTCGACGACTAAAGTCGAAGACTAAAGTCGACGACTAAAGTCGACGACTAAAGTCGACGATAAAAGTCGACGACAAAAGTCGACGACAAAAGTCGACTAAAGTTTACGACTTAAGTTTACGACTAAAGTCGACGACAAAAGTCGACGACAAAAGTCGACGACAAAAGTCGACGACAAAAGTCGACGACAAATGTCGACGACTAAAGTCGAAGACTAAAGTCGACGACTAAAGTCGACGACAAAAGTCGACGACTAAAGTCGACGACAAAAGTCGACGACTAAAGTCGACGACTAAAGTCGACGACTAAAGTCGACGATAAAAGTCGACGACAAAAGTCGACTAAAGTCTACGACTAAAGTCTACGACTAAAGTTTACGACTAAAGTCGACGACTAAAGTCGACGACAAAACACGACGACTGAAGTCGACGACAAAAGTCGACGACAAATGTCGACGACAAAAGTCGACGACAAAAGTCGACGACAAAAGTCGACGACAAAAGTCGACGACTAAAGTCGACGACTAAAGTCGACGACTAAAGTCGACGACAAAAGTCGACGATAAAAGTCGACGATAAAAGTCGACGACTAAAGTCGACGACAAAAGTCGACGACTAAAGTCGAAGACTAAAATCGACGACAAAAGTCGACGACTAAAGTCGACGACAAAAGACGACGACTAAAGACGACGACTAAAGTCGACGACAAAAGTCGACGACAAAAGTCGACGATAAAAGTCGACGACAAAAGTCGACGACAAAATTCGACGACAAAAGTCGACGACTTAAGTCGACGACTAAAGTCTACGACTAAAGTTTACGACTAAAGTCTACGACTAAAGTCTACGACTAAAGTCTACGACTAAAGTCTACGACTAAAGTCTACGACTAAAGTCTACGACTAAAGTCTACGACTAAAGTCTACGACAAAAGTCGACGACTAAAGTCGACGTCAAAAGTCGACGACAAAAGTCGACGACAAAAGTCGACGACAAAAGTCGACGACAAAAGTCGACGGCAAAAGTCGACGATAAAAGTCGACGACAAAAGTCGACGACAAAAGTCGACGACAAAAGTCAACGACAAAAGTCAACGACAAAAGTCGGCGACTAAAGTCGTCGATAAAAGTCGACGACAAAAGTCGACGATAAAAGTCGACGACAAAAGTCGACGACTAAAGTCGACGACAAAAGTCGACGACAAAAGTCGACGACAAAAGTCGACGACAAAAGTCGACGACAAAAGTTGACGACTAAAGTCGAAGACTAAAGTTTACGACTAAAGTCGACGACTAAAGTCGACGACAAAAGACGACGACTAAAGTCGACGACAAAAGTCGACGACAAATGTCGACGACAAAAGTCGACGACAAAAGTCGACGACAAATGTCGACGACAAAAGTCGACGACAAAAGTCGACGACAAAAGTCGACGACAAAAGTCGACGACAAAAGTCGACGACAAAAGTCGACGACAAAAGTCGACGACTAAAGTCGACGACTAAAGTCGACGACTAAAGTCGACGACAAAAGTCGACGACAAAATTCGACGACTAAAGTCGACAACAAAAGTCGACGACAAAAGTCGACGACAAAAGTCGACGACTAAAGTCGACGACAAAAGTCGACGACAAAAGTCGACGACAAAAGTCGACGACAAAAGTCGACGACAAAAGTCGACGACAAAAGTCGACGACTAAAGTCGACGACAAAAGTCGACGACAAAAGTCGACGACAAAAGTCGACGACAAAAGTCGACGACAAAAGTCGACGACAAAAGTCGACGACAAAAGTCGACGACAAAAGTCGACGACAAAAGTCGACGACAAAAGTCGACGACTAAAGTCGACGACAAAAGTCGACGACAAAAGTCGACGATAAAAGTCGACGGCAAAAGACGACGACAGAAGTCGACGACAGAAGTCGACGACAGAAGTCGACGACTAAAGTCGACGACTAAAGTCTACGACAAAAGTCGACGGCAAAAGTTGACGATAAAAGTCGACGACAAAAGCCGACGACAAAAGTCGACGACTTAAGTCTACGACTAAAGTCTACGACTAAAGTCTACGACTAAAGTCTACGACTAAAGTCTACGACTAAAGTCTACGACAAAAGTCTACGACAAAAGTCGACGACTAAAGTCGACGTCAAAAGTCGACGACAAAAGTCGACGACAAAAGTCGACGACAAAAGTCGACGACAAAAGTTTACGACTAAAGTCGACGACAAAAGTCGACGACAAAAGTCGACGACTAAAGTCGACGACAAAAGTCGACGACTAAAGTCGACGACTAAAGTCGACGACTAAAAGTCGACGACAAAAGTCGACGACAAAAGTCGACTAAAGTCTACGACTAAAGTTTACGACTAAAGTCGACGACTAAAGTCGACGACAAAAGTCGACGACAAAAGTCGACGACTAAAGTCGACGACTAAAGTCGACGACTAAAGTCGACGACTAAAGTCGACGACTAAAGTCGACGACTAAAGTCGACGACTAAAGTCGACGACTAAAGTCGACGACTAAAGTCGACGATAAAAGTCGACGACAAAAGTCGACGACAAAAGTCGACTAAAGTCTACGACTAAAGTTTACGACTAAAGTCGACGACTAAAGTCGACGACAAAAGTCGACGACAAAAGTCGACGACAAAAGTCGACGACAAAAGTCGACGACAAAAGTCGACGACAAAAGTTGACTAAAGTCTACGACTAAAGTTTACGACTAAAGTCGACGATAAAAGTCGACGACAAAAGTCGACGACAAATGTCGGAGACAAAAGTCGACGACAAAAGTCGACGACAAAAGTCGACGACAAAAGTCGACGACAAAAGTCGACGACAAAAGTCGACGACTAAAGTCGACGACTAAAGTCGACGACTAAAGTCGACGATAAAAGTCGACGAAAAAAGTCGACGACTAAAGTCGACGACAAAAGTCGACGACTAAAGTCGACGACAAAAGTCGAAGACTAAAGTCGACGACTAAAGTCGACGACAAAAGACGACGACTAAAGACGACGACTAAAGTCGACGACAAACGTCGACGACAAAAGTCGACGACAAATGTCGACGACTAAAGTCGAAGACTAAAGTCGACGACTAAAGTCGACGACTAAAGTCGACGATAAAAGTCGACGACAAAAGTCGACGACAAAAGTCGACTAAAGTTTACGACTTAAGTTTACGACTAAAGTCGACGACAAAAGTCGACGACAAAAGTCGACGACAAAAGTCGACGACAAAAGTCGACGACAAATGTCGACGACTAAAGTCGAAGACTAAAGTCGACGACTAAAGTCGACGACAAAAGTCGACGACTAAAGTCGACGACAAAAGTCGACGACTAAAGTCGACGACTAAAGTCGACGACTAAAGTCGACGACTAAAGTCGACGATAAAAGTCGACGACAAAAGTCGACTAAAGTCTACGACTAAAGTCTACGACTAAAGTTTACGACTAAAGTCGACGACTAAAGTCGACGACAAAACACGACGACTGAAGTCGACGACAAAAGTCGACGACAAATGTCGACGACAAAAGTCGACGACAAAAGTCGACGACAAAAGTCGACGACAAAAGTCGACGACTAAAGTCGACGACTAAAGTCGACGACTAAAGTCGACGACAAAAGTCGACGATAAAAGTCGACGATAAAAGTCGACGACTAAAGTCGACGACAAAAGTCGACGACTAAAGTCGAAGACTAAAATCGACGACAAAAGTCGACGACTAAAGTCGACGACAAAAGACGACGACTAAAGACGACGACTAAAGTCGACGACAAAAGTCGACGACAAAAGTCGACGATAAAAGTCGACGACAAAAGTCGACGACAAAATTCGACGACAAAAGTCGACGACTTAAGTCGACGACTAAAGTCTACGACTAAAGTTTACGACTAAAGTCTACGACTAAAGTCTACGACTAAAGTCTACGACTAAAGTCTACGACTAAAGTCTACGACTAAAGTCTACGACTAAAGTCTACGACTAAAGTCTACGACAAAAGTCGACGACTAAAGTCGACGTCAAAAGTCGACGACAAAAGTCGACGACAAAAGTCGACGACAAAAGTCGACGACAAAAGTCGACGGCAAAAGTCGACGATAAAAGTCGACGACAAAAGTCGACGACAAAAGTCGACGACAAAAGTCAACGACAAAAGTCAACGACAAAAGTCGGCGACTAAAGTCGTCGATAAAAGTCGACGACAAAAGTCGACGATAAAAGTCGACGACAAAAGTCGACGACTAAAGTCGACGACAAAAGTCGACGACAAAAGTCGACGACAAAAGTCGACGACAAAAGTCGACGACAAAAGTTGACGACTAAAGTCGAAGACTAAAGTTTACGACTAAAGTCGACGACTAAAGTCGACGACAAAAGACGACGACTAAAGTCGACGACAAAAGTCGACGACAAATGTCGACGACAAAAGTCGACGACAAAAGTCGACGACAAATGTCGACGACAAAAGTCGACGACAAAAGTCGACGACAAAAGTCGACGACAAAAGTCGACGACAAAAGTCGACGACAAAAGTCGACGACAAAAGTCGACGACTAAAGTCGACGACTAAAGTCGACGACTAAAGTCGACGACAAAAGTCGACGACAAAAGTCGACGACTAAAGTCGACAACAAAAGTCGACGACAAAAGTCGACGACAAAAGTCGACGACTAAAGTCGACGACAAAAGTCGACGACAAAAGTCGACGACAAAAGTCGACGACAAAAGTCGACGACAAAAGTCGACGACAAAAGTCGACGACAAAAGTCGACGACTAAAGTCGACGACAAAAGTCGACGACAAAAGTCGACGACAAAAGTCGACGACAAAAGTCGACGACAAAAGTCGACGACAAAAGTCGACGACAAAAGTCGACGACAAAAGTCGACGACAAAAGTCGACGACAAAAGTCGACGACTAAAGTCGACGACAAAAGTCGACGACAAAAGTCGACGATAAAAGTCGACGGCAAAAGACGACGACAGAAGTCGACGACAGAAGTCGACGACAGAAGTCGACGACTAAAGTCGACGACTAAAGTCTACGACAAAAGTCGACGGCAAAAGTTGACGATAAAAGTCGACGACAAAAGCCGACGACAAAAGTCGACGAAAAAAGTCGACGACAAAAGTCGACGACAGAAGTCGACGACAGAAGTCGACGACTAAAGTCTACGACAAAAGTCGACGATAAAAGTCGACGATAAAAGTCGACGAAAAAATTCGACGACTAAAGTCGACTACTAAAGTCGACGACTAAAGTCGACGACAAAAGACGACGACTAAAGTCGACGACAAAAGACGACGACAAAAGACGACGACTAAAGTCGACGACAAAAGACGACGACAAAAGTCGACGACAAAAGTCGACGACAAAAGTCGACGACAAAAGTCGACGACAAAAATCGACGACAAAAGTCGACGATAAAAGTCGACGACAAAAGCCGACGACAAAAGTCGACGAAAAAAGTCGACGACAAAAGTCGACGACAGAAGTCGACGACAGAAGTCGACGACTAAAGTCGACGACTAAAGTCTACGACAAAAGTCGACGACAAAAGTCGACGACAAAAGTCGACGACAAAAGTCGACGACAAAAGTCGACGACAAAAGTCGACGACAAAAGTCGACGACAAAAGTCGACGACAAAAGTCGACGACAAAAGTCGACGACTAAAGTCGACGACTAAAGTCGACGACAAAAGTCGACGACAAAAGTCGACGACAAAAGTCGACGACTAAAGTCGACGATAAAAGTCGAAGATAAAAGTCGACGAAAAAATTCGACGACTAAAGTCGACTATTAAAGTCGACGACTAAAGTCGACGACAAAAGACGACGACTAAAGTCGACGACAAAAGACGACGACAAAAGACGACGACTAAAGTCGACGACAAAAGACGACGACAAAAGTCGACGACAAAAGTCGACGACAAAAGTCGACGACTAAAGTCGACGACAAAAGTCGAAGACTAAAGTCGACGACTAAAGTCGACGACAAAAGTCGACGACAAAAGTCGACGACAAAAGTCGACGACAAAAGTCTACGACTAAAGTCGAAGACTAAAGTCGACGACTAAAGTCGACGACAAAAGTCGACGACAAAAGTCGACGACAAAAGTCGACGACTAAAGTCGACGACTAAAGTCGACGACAAAAGTCGACGACAAAAGTCGACGATAAAAGTCGACGACAAAAGTCGACGATAAAAGTCGACGACAAAAGTCGACGACTAAAGTCGAAGACTAAAGTCGACGACAAAATTCGACGACAAAAGTCGACGACAAAAGTCGACGACAAAAGTCGACGACTAAAGTCGACGACTAAAGTCGACGACAAAAGTCGACGACAAAAGTCGACGATAAAAGTCGACGACAAAAGTCGACGACAAAAGTCGACGACTAAAGTCGACGATAAAAGTCGACGATAAAAGTCGACGATAAAAGTCGACGAAAAAATTCGACGACTAAAGTCGACTACTAAAGTCGACGACTAAAGTCGACGACAAAAGACGACGACTAAAGTCGACGACAAAAGACGACGACAAAAGACGACGACTAAAGTCGACGACAAAAGACGACGACAAAAGTCGACGACAAAAGTCGACGACAAAAGTCGACGACAAAAGTCGACGATAAAAGTCGACGACAAAAGCCGACGACAAAAGTCGACCAAAAAAGTCGACGACAAAAGTCGACGACAGAAGTCGACGACAGAAGTCGACGACTAAAGTCGACGACAAAAGTCTACGACAAAAGTCGACGACAAAAGTCGACGACAAAAGTCGACGACAAAAGTCGACGACAAAAGTCGACGACTAAAGTCGACGACTAAAGTCGACGACAAAAGTCGACGACAAAAGTCGACGATAAAAGTCGACGACAAAAGTCGACGACAAAAGTCGACGACTAAAGTCGACGATAAAAGTCGACGATAAAAGTCGACGAAAAAATTCGACGACTAAAGTCGACTACTAAAGTCGACGACTAAAGTCGACGACAAAAGACGACGACTAAAGTCGACGACAAAAGACGACGACAAAAGACGACGACTAAAGTCGACGACAAAATACGACGACAAAAGTCGACGACAAAAGTCGACGACAAAAGTCGACGACAAAAGTCGACGATAAAAGTCGACGACAAAAGCCGATGACAAAAGTCGACCAAAAAAGTCGACGACAAAAGTCGACGACAGAAGTCGACGACAGAAGTCGACGACTAAAGTCGACGACAGAAGTCGACGACTAAAGTCGACGACAAAAGTCGACGACAAAAGTCGACGACAAAAGTCGACGACACAAGTCGACGACAAAAGTCGACGACTAAAGTCGACGACAAAAGTCGACGACAAAAGTCGACGACAAAAGTCGACGACAAAAGTCGACGACAAAAGTCGACGATAAAAGTCGACGACAAAAGTCGACGACAAAAGTCGACGACTAAAGTCGACGATAAAAGTCGACGATAAAAGTCGACGAAAAAATTCGACGACTAAAGTCGACTACTAAAGTCGACGACTAAAGTCGACGACAAAAGACGACGACTAAAGTCGACGACAAAAGACGACGACAAAAGACGACGACTAAAGTCGACGACAAAAGACGACGACAAAAGTCGACGACAAAAGTCGACGACAAAAGTCGACGACTAAAGTCGACGACTAAAGTCGACGACTAAAGTCGACGACTAAAGTCGACGACTAAAGTCGACGACAAAAGTCGACGACAAAAGTCGACGACAAAAGTCGACGACTAAAGTCGACGACAAAAGTCGACGACAAAAGTCGACGACAAAAGTCGACGACAAAAGTCGACGACAAAAGTCGACGACAAAAGTCGACGACAAAAGTCGACGACTTAAGTCGACGACTAGAGTCGACGACAAAAGTCGAGGACAAAAGTCGACGATAAAAGTCGACGACAAAAGTCGACGACAAAAGTCGACGACTAAAGTCGACGATAAAAGTCGACGATAAAAGTCGACGAAAAAATTCGACGACTAAAGTCGACTACTAAAGTCGACGACTAAAGTCGACGACAAAAGACGACGACTAAAGTAGACGACAAAAGACGACGACAAAAGACGACGACTAAAGTCGACGACAAAAGACGACGACAAAAGTCGACGACAAAAGTCGACGACAAAAGTCGACGACAAAAGTCGACGACAAAAGTCGACGACAAAAGTCGACGATAAAAGTCGACGACATAAGCCGACGACAAAAGTCGACGAAAAAAGTCGACGACTAAAGTCGACGACTAAAGTCGACGACTAAAGTCTACGACTAAAGTCTACGACTAAAGTCTACGACTAAAGTCTACGACTGAAGTCTACGACTAAAGTCTACGACTAAAGTCTACGACTAAAGTCCACGACTAAAGACGACGACTAAAGTCGACGACAAAAGTCGACGAAAAAGTCGACGACAAAAGACGACGACTAAAGTCGACGACAAAAGTCGACGACAAAAGTCGGCGACAAAAGTCGACGACAAAAGTCGACGACAAAAGTCGACGACAAAATTCGACGAAAAAAGTCGACGACAAAAGTCGACGACAAAAGTCGACGATAAAAGTCGACGACAAAAGTCGACGATAAAAGTCGACGACAAAAGCCGACGATAAAAGTCGACGACAAAAGCCGACGACAAAAGTCGACGACTAAAGTCTACGACTAAAGTCTACGACTAAAGTCGACGACTAAAGTCGACGACAAAAGTCGACAACAAAAGTCGACGACAAAAGTCGACGACAGAAGTCGACGACAGAAGTCGACGACAAAAGTCGACGACAAAAGTCGACGACTAAAGTCTACGACTAAAGTCTACGACAAAAGTCGACGATAAAAGTCGACGACAAAAGTCGACGATAAAAGTCGACGACAAAAGTCGACGACAAAAGTCGACGACAAAAGTCGACGACTAAAGTCGACGACAAAAGTCGACAAAAAAAGTCGACCACTAAAGTCGAAGACTAAAGTCGACGACTAAAGTTGACGACAAAAGACGACGATAAAAGTCGACGACAAAAGTCGACGACTAAAGTCGACGATAAAAGTCGACGATAAAAGTCGACGATAAAAGTCGACGAAAAAATTCGACGACTAAAGTCGACTACTAAAGTCGACGACTAAAGTCGACGACAAAAGACGACGACTAAAGTCGACGATAAAAGTCGACGACAAAAGTCGACGACAAAAGCCGACGACAAAAGTCGACGAAAAAAGTCGACGACAAAAGTCGACGACAGAAGTCGACGACAGAAGTCGACGACTAAAGTCGACGACTTAAGTCTACGACAAAAGTCGACGGCAAAAGTCGACGACAAAAGTCGACGACAAAAGTCGACGAAAAAATTCGACGACAAAAGTCGACGACTAAAGTCGACGATAAAAGTCGACGACAAAAGTCGACGACAAAAGTCGACGACAAAAGTCGAAGACTAAAGTCGACGACAAAAGTCGACGACAAAAGTCGACGACTAAAGTCGAAGACTAAAGTCGACGACTAAAGTCGACGACAAAAGACGACGACTAAAGACGACGACTAAAGTCGACGACAAAAGTCGACGACAAAAGTCGACGACAAAAGTCGACGACAAAAGTCGACGACAAAAGTCGACGACAAAAGTCGACGACAAAAGTCGACGACAAAAGTCGACGACAAAAGTCGACGACAAAAGTCGACGACAAAAGTCGACGACAAAAGTCGACGACTTAAGTCGACGACTAAAGTCTACGACTAAAGTTTACGACTAAAGTCTACGACTAAAGTCTACGACTAAAGTCTACGACTAAAGTCTACGACTAAAGTCTACGACTAAAGTCGACGTCAAAAGTCGACGACAAAAGTCGACGACAAAAGTCGACGACAAAAGTCGACGACAAAAGTCGACGACAAAAGTCGACGACAAAAGTCGACGACAGAAGTCGACGACAGAAGTCGACGACAAAAGTCGACGACAAAAGTCGACGACAAAAGTCGACGACAAAAGTCGACGACAAAAGTCGACGACAAAAGTCAACGACAAAAGTCGACGACAAAAGTCAACGACAAAAGTCGACGACAAAAGTCGGTGACAAAAAACGACTACTAAAGTCGACGACAAAAGTCAACGACAAAAGTCGACGACTAAAGTCGACGACTAAAGTCGACGACAAAAGTCGACGACAAAAGTCGACGACAAAAGTCAACGACAAAAGTCGACGACAAAAGTCAACGACAAAAGTCGGTGACTAAAGTCGACGACAAAAAACGACTACTAAAGTCGACGACAAAAGTCAACGACAAAAGTCGACGACTAAAGTCGACGACTAAAGTCGACGACTAAAGTCGACGATAAAAGTCGACGATAAAAGTCGACGACAAAAGTCGACGACTAAAGTCGACGACAAAAGTCGACGACAAAAGTCGACGACTAAAGTCGAAGACTAAAGTCGACGACTAAAGTCGACGACAAAAGACGACGACTAAAGACGACGACTAAAGTCGACGACAAAAGTCGACGACTAAAGTCGACGATAAAAGTCGACGACAAAAGTCGACGACAAAAGTCGACGACAAAAGTCGACGACAAAAGTCGACGACTTAAGTCGACGACTAAAGTCTACGACTAAAGTTTACGACTAAAGTCTACGACTAAAGTCTACGACTAAAGTCTACGACTAAAGTCTACGACTAAAGTCTACGACTAAAGTCGACGACTAAAGTCGACGTCAAAAGTCGACGACAAAAGTCGACGACAAAAGTCGACGACAAAAGTCGACGACAGAAGTCGACGACAAAAGTCGACGACAAAAGTCGACGACAAAAGTCGACGACAAAAGTCGACGACAAAAGTCGACGACAAAAGTCGACGACAAAAGTCAACGACAAAAGTCGACGACAAAAGTCAACGACAAAAGTCGACGACAAAAGTCGGTGACTAAAGTCGACGACAAAAAACGACTACTAAAGTCGACGACAAAAGTCAACGACAAAAGTCGACGACAAAAGTCGGCGACTAAAGTCGACAACTAAAGTCGACGACAAAAGCGGCGACTAAAGTCGACGACAAAAGTGAAATGTTACAAATTAAATACGTTTTCTAGCTTTGCAAGAGGATACCCGACAGTTGTATTACATTTACATAGCTCATCCGGTAAAAGGTAGTGATGGGAACTATCGAATAAAAACTATCGATAGTTGTAAAATATTCACTTAGTTACTATTTTCATTCGAATAGTTTTTTTATACTATAGTTTTGTCATTCAAATAATTTTCTTAAACTATAGTTTTTTCATTTTGAATAGTTTTCTTAAACGCTGTTTTTTTTTTTTTAATTTGAATAGTTTTCTTAAACGATAGTTTTTTCATTTGAACAGTTTTTTTATACGATAGTTTTTATTCGATAGTTTATTCGATAGTTTGTTCGATAGTTTTTATTCGATAGTTTTATTCGATAGTTTTTATTTGAATGAATAAATGAATGAATGAATGAACTATTCGATAGTTCAAATCATTCAGTTACAAACTATCGATAGTTCAAATCATTCGATAGTTCCCATCACTAGTAAAAGGTTAGAATTTGTATTAAATGAAAAATTAACGATAGTGAAAATTAAATAGGGTTGCCAACATTAAAAAAGTGGCACCCATATTAAAGTTTGAAAAAAAGTAGCTAACACCCTTTTATTATCTTATTTTGGGTCAAAATTATTCTTTCAGAATCTAATTTTTAATTTATGAATATAATTTTTTTCTAGATTCTTTGATATTAAAAATTTTAGTTGAAGCTAAATCAGTGGCTTTGAAGTAATCTAGAAATTTAAAAAAAAAACCTTCTCTGGCTTCAACGTTAATAATGACGCCGAAAAAGATCATCACAAGATAGACCTTATTGCAAACAAACATTTGAATTTACTTATCAAAATCTTTTAAACCGTTTTTGAGCAAATTAAACTTTTGCAAAATATGGGTATGGTTATTTTTTGTCATAAAAACTAATACTAAAAATTAAAAAAAAAGCTTTCCCAAAAAACGCTACTTATGAAGTTTGTAAATAAATCACTCCATCCGTTAAGGGTGGAGTTTCTTATACAGACAGAATTAATAATATTATGTAGTTTTCCTTCTTAAATTAAAAAGATAATTTAAAAATTTCACTTATAACTTTGTATGCATGAGAACAATACCTTGATTATTTAATAGTAAAATTTTATGGATTTAAAGAGTAATTTCTGATTTTTTTTTTAAGTTTCTAAAAATAATATATTCCCACTGGAATTTCACAATCTAAAACTAAACTAAATCAATGCCAATTGCATTTTTTTTTTCTATAAATATTTCACATATGAGGTGCATAAGCAACTTTAATATCTCGAATTCTAAACCGAATGCCAAACATTTATTTTTTCTGTTTGTAACAATAAAGATCTATGAAACATCAACCCTCTTTCACCCAGCAGAGGGTGGACTCTGTCTCTGATATATGAGTAGTGAGACTTTTGCGTGGCTAGCCATAAGATATTTTTTGTTGGCTTTTTGAAACACATATAAAGTAGTATAGAAAAGACGAATAATTCTGGTCGTCTAAAACTCCCATTGAAAAGTTAGGAAAAAGTTTAACAAGTAAAGAATGTTTGATGACAAGTTGCGATACAAAAAATAATTTTAATGTGTCTGGATAGAATTTTATGTGACGAGTGCATGCACATCCGTTTATTTTTAACACAGTATTTACGATTTTTGAATAGGGGTTTTATATTCTTCCATCGCTATTAAGGAGTTGTAAAAAAACCATAAGCATTCAAAGAAACAGATTGTTTTAAAAATAATTCAATAAAAGAAAAAAAAAATGAGTTCCAGACTTTACCTATACTTTAAAACTTTAAATTTTCAATTTACTATTAATGCCTTAGATATTTATTTAAAGCGTCTCCCAAGCGCATTCCGAACGTGTTCCAAACGAAACCTGAACGTGTCCCGAATGTGTCCCGAAAGTGTCCCAAACGTCTCTCGAATGTGTCCCAAACGTTTCCCGAATGTGTCCCGAATGTGTTCCGAACGTGTCCCCAACTTGTCCCGAACGTGTCTCGAATTTGTCCCAAACGTGTCCCGAATGTGTCCCGAATGTGTCCCGAATGTGTCCCGAATGTGTCCCGAATGTGTCCCGAATGTGTCCCGAATGTGTCCCGAACGTGTCCCAAACCTTTCTCGAACGTGTCCCGAACGTGTCCCGAACGTATCCCGAACGTGTTCTCGAATGTGTCCCAAATGTGTCCCGAACGTGTCCGGTTTCTTCAAGTGAAAGTACACTTACAGACAGCGCTTAAAAATAAAAGTTCATAAATCCACAGTTAAGACAATTCAACTTTGCTCATCTTCTTACTAATGACTTAATTTGAAAGCAGTGCTCATAAATCAAAATGACAATCCCATGCTCTATAGTCTACACACAATGTTGTAATAAATACGAACTTAGAAATATTGGCATCATCAAATGACATTCTCAAAGCCACATGAATTTAATAAAATATTTGCCATCATAGAAATAGAAAATGCTCTTCTTTTGATAAGCCCATTGGCTTAAGTAGATACTTTTATATTCTTTATGTTTTGGAAAATTTCCCTTGACATTCGACAATCAAGGAAAAAGAAGAATACTATAAATATAATATCCTGCGAATCGAAAAGATATAACAGATACACCACAGTGCTATTTAGGAAAGCCAAGTCAGGACAAAAATATAATTCAAATATTCTATGCGGCTTACATTAGTTAATTAATTTTCTCACACAAAGCTTTTTGTTATCCTTTTAATGAAAAAAAAAGAAGAAAAAAACACACAAACAAAATAATACGATAAGTATCTTTATCTTTACTTACACACAGCTAGATAATATTTTTGCATGATGAATATAGTATTTTGGTGAAAAAAATTTCGTTTAGGAAACTGCGATTGTGTTAATATTTAGTTTGGTAACTCTTAGGATTCTAAAAATCTTAAAATAGATTTTAAGAATCTCATTCAAATTAAGAGTTTTGGAATTTTTAAGAAATTCTTCAAGGAGTTGCTTTTTCACAAGCAAACCAATAAAATTCACAAAAACAAATTCTTACAATAAATCGATGACATAGTATAGCAAGGAGGTTTTAAGTAGCCCACAAGCAAAACATCCTTTACAATAAAGAGTCCAGCCAAAAATTATCCCGAAATAGCTAACAACCGAACGTGCATGGTAGAAGAAGCCTTATAAATATATATTTAGCTTCCTTCTAATAAAATAGTTTCGCAATCGAAATAATAAGAGTGTATGCCCTTTTAGTGTCATTATCAATAAGATCGTGTCGCATTACAGTAAAACGTGACTGAATTTACAAAGTTTCCAAGATGAACAATCCATAAAAAAAAGTAGAGACCTGAGTGATGTTGTATAGGCTTCGACTTCGATGATGTTTGATACTACTCGTATATAAAATATTGTCAATATAAGGAATCTCTAAGCTGTGAAATTGGAAATAAAATTGTTGGTTTCGTCTTATCTTATTGGTATGTTGGCAGTAGCTGAATTTGCTTTTCAAAGAACTATTCTACGTGATGTTAATAAACTTTTACATTCAAATATGAGTCTTTTTTATTGTTGTTTTAAGATAAAGATGGATGGATAAGGAAATGTTTGGTTTAGAACTTATAAACATCTTGCAATTTATGTGTATTGTATATGTTTGTTTGAAGAAAAATGCTCTCAATACATTCTGAACGTAAACAAGATATATTTATTTGAATTTAAGGCAAAGTTTTCTTAGCTGGTACAAATTTTCACACTGTAGGTATAATTTTGAAAAAGTGGTTGTCGTCCTGCTCACGGACGATGATTTTACATTTACGCTTTTGTTAAAAAAATGATCTAAAAATTATTTATTTGTCAACTTTCTTTAAAAAAAAATTATAAGATAATAAATCTTATAAAAAGTACTTAAGCTTAATGTCGTTTTCGATTGGCTCTCCGGAAGCGTCCGGAATCATTCAGAAGCCTTCTGAAAGTGTTTTATTCGCACTAATATGACAAGCAGAACGCTTCTGAAAATAAAAATTCTCTTCTTGATTTCAAAACAGAATTCACTCAAAATCACTAATGTCGTTTTCGATTGGAATCACTCAAGGATTCACTCATTCTGAAATCCAATAAAACAGTTTGAATTGCTTCCACTCAATTCTATTTTTTTTGTGTTTGTGTTTGTTTTTCTGTGAAATTTAAAATGTCAAATATGGCATAAGACTTGAAAAATAATTAATATGTGAAGAAAATAATACCTAAAATTCAACAAATTAATCGGGAATTCGGTTTGCAAAATATTTTAAAAGCTTAATTTATTTGTTTGAAAATAAATAAACAAATTAATTTCAGAAAACGAAAAAAATTTGAATGAAAAATAATAATAAACAATGATTGAGTGTATCTTTGACATGTGAGTATTCATGTATTAGTGCTTCTTGATTTGATTCTGATTTGAAATCAAGAAGAGAATTTCTCTTCTGAGAAGCGTTCTGGCTGTCATTTTCATGCCAATAAAACGGTTTCAGAAGTCTTCTGAATGATTCCGGACGCTTCCGGAGAGCCAATCGAAAACGACATAATATTTAAATAAGTAAACGTCAAACCAAATTTTCTAGTGGAAAAGCAAAACATTTTTATTTGATTATTCACCAATACAGATATAAAATTTCAGAATTGAGTGGAAGCGATTTAAACTGTTTTATTGGATTTCAGAATGAGTGAATCCTTGAGTTATTCCAATCGAAAACGACATAAGATTAAGAGCGGAATTCAGAGTCGTCACTCAAGTAAAAATTTTACTCAAGTGAACATTTGCTCTTGCGTTTGGCCCACTTCAGCTACTCATTACGTTTAGAAAACCTGAGGATTTCTTTACTTTTAGCTTATGAATTCCAACTGAGGAAATTTTGAAGTAAATGCTCAAGAAAACACTCAGAAAGTCAATCTCAGACTTGTGCTTGAGAAAAAATTTTACTTGAGTGACGACTCTGAATTTCGCTCTAAGACTTTACATATTTATATCTGTATGTTTTTAAATATTTACAATGCGTAAAAGGTATAAAAAGAATTTATTGAAAACAATCATTTTTCATGAAAAAAAAGTGAAAAAATTAAAACTTTTTTCTTCTAACACTATTGAATACATTATTTTATATAAATTTTATACCATCTGAAAGCCTATCATTTCAGTTCAAAATATTCATATCAACCATGTCTGTTCGACGTCTATGAAAAGAGCTAACATTTTTTGAACCCAATCAATTTTGATCAAAAATAGCAAAAATAAAAATCTTCTTTTTTTTATTTCCTTTTTTTAAATGACAACCTAAGATAAATTTAATTCATTTATTTATTTTATTTATATCATCTGAAAGCTTATTATTTCACCTTTTATATGAGGCTTCAATCATATTTCTACGATGCCTACAAGAAATATAAGAATTTTTTAATGCCAACCATGTCGAAATTTCAAACTGAGAATACGTGGGGGCTGATCAGGTCTTGGGCAACAGATCTCCACACTTAGTGTTCGGAGGTATTTCTGAAGTTTTTTAAATTAACATTGTGTAGCTTTGTAGCAAATGTACCGTTATGTGTGATATATTAAATGAAAGGTAATATTATCAGCATGCTCAATAAAGTTAAATCAAATGTTTATCTGCTCGGGATCAAAAGGAAGACCGTGTTGAAAAATAGAACTTTATTTTACCGATATCTCAAAATTGTGAATACGAAATTGATTGAAATTTTCCACAAATATAGTCATGTCTATTATCTGTCTACAATATAAATTTCATTTATTTATCTGTTGAAATAAAAGATAGAAATAAAAAACGGTTAAAAACTGTCAAAAAACTTGGGACTTGTTTTTACCGTTATTCAGTCAAAAATCATTTAAGAATACCAATTTTTCGCACATTGTAGATTATTATCAACTATATGTTCTATAAGTTTGAGATTTTTTGAACGCTACGAAAAATTGCTAAAAATAAAAACCCATCCAAAAATACCCATACAAAAGTAGGTGTTTTTCAAAAATTCATATTTCGAAACGCAGAGACTTAGAAAAAAATTTGTAATAGACCCTAATCTTTTTTTTCATTATTATTTGAATGACATTTTTCAAAGTGTCAAAAAAATTTCACCTACCTATAATCATTACGTTGTCAAAGGTCTACCTCATGTTTTAGTGTTAAAAAAAATTTGATAACTTGGTTTTAAATTTTTTAAAAAAATTTTCAATACCATTGTTAGCCTTACAATAAATTTATCTATCGATTAAAAAATTCAGCTTTCTACAGCGTCACGTTTAGAAAATGTTCAATTTTGTTTTACCCCTATTTACCCTATTATATGATGGAGTCTTTTAAAATCCTTCATTAGTATTCAACTTAAGGTTATTATCTTTCAAATAAGCTATAGAAAATTTATGTATCTCTAATAACACTGGTCAACAAGGTTTTTGTTACAGACACCAAGATATATTTTTCTATAGGTTTTTTGGGTGCTGAGCTCGAATCCGAAGTCAGAACAATTCTACCACATCACGTTTTTGAGATAATCCCGTTAGAAAATCGAAAATGCCGCTTTTTACCAGTTTTCGAGATTATTTCTTAGCTTTTGGTTATTTGTTTTAAATAAATTTGTAACGGTTTCTAATAGATCTAAATCTTGTCTTTCTTAATCCGTTTAAATCTTTTAAAAATCTCTTATCTTCTTTGAGAAATCTGAAATTGAAATCAACGTGTTTGGTATATCTCATATTTATTTGCTTTTAATAGTAAATCTCGAAATGTTCTTTGCCAATCGCTTTCAAATTTTGACACAACGTTTCATTTACATTCCAGTAAGTTTTTATCTTGTTTTTAACAAGATTTTTCTCACTAGTAATTATTTAGTATAACTCTCTGACACGGTTACGCTTTGATGTATCTCACTGCAATTCACCACCTTCGACAAGACAAGATTTAGATCTATTAGAAACCGTTACAAATTTATTTAAAACAAATAACCAAAAGCTAAGAAATAATCTCGAAAACTGGTAAAAAGCGGCATTTTCGATTTTTTAACGGGATTATCTCAAAAACGTGATGTGATAGATTTTTTTTGACTTCGGATTTGAGCTCAGCACACCAAAATCCTATAGAAAAGTATACCTTGGTTTCTGTAACAAAAAAAAAGTTCAATTTTGTTGACCAGTGTAATTTATTTTTAATTTTTAATTGAAATTTTTGCCGCACTGCTAAAAATTTCTGGTGAAACGGGAGAAAATGGCGTCACTTTTTCGTGGATGCTCCCATGGTTCATCGATTTATAAGACGTTATCACGTCAAAAAAATTCTAGATAATCAGCAGTGGCTGATAACTTTCGAACATTAGGTAGGGGAGAGTGGGGCAGTTTTGAACACTTTTTGCTTTCGCAACTGCTAGAAAGATATTTATTCGATTTATTGATCTGTTAAGTTTACTTATATGAAGCAGTGATATTGAACTTCGATTTTAAATTATATCTGGTTATCTGGTTTCTCACTAGTAATTATTTAGTATAACTCTCTGACACGGTTACGCTTTGATGTATCTCACTGCAATTCACCACCTTCGACAAGACAAGATTTAGATCTATTAGAAACCGTTACAAATTTATTTAAAACAAATAACCAAAAGCTAAGAAATAATCTCGAAAACTGGTAAAAAGCGGCATTTTCGATTTTTTAACGGGATTATCTCAAAAACGTGATGTGATAGATTTTTTTTGACTTCGGATTTGAGCTCAGCACACCAAAATCCTATAGAAAAGTATACCTTGGTTTCTGTAACAAAAAAAAAGTTCAATTTTGTTGACCAGTGTAATTTATTTTTAATTTTTAATTGAAATTTTTGCCGCACTGCTAAAAATTTCTGGTGAAACGGGAGAAAATGGCGTCACTTTTTCGTGGATGCTCCCATGGTTCATCGATTTATAAGACGTTATCACGTCAAAAAAATTCTAGATAATCAGCAGTGGCTGATAACTTTCGAACATTAGGTAGGGGAGAGTGGGGCAGTTTTGAACACTTTTTGCTTTCGCAACTGCTAGAAAGATATTTATTCGATTTATTGATCTGTTAAGTTTACTTATATGAAGCAGTGATATTGAACTTCGATTTTAAATTATATCTGGTTATTTTAGCATATTATTTATATTTAATTTTAATTTTTAACCAATATTAGATCTTATGTTCAAAAGTGCCCCATGTATGGGGCAGTTTTGAACATGAAAGGGGCAGTTTTGAACATCAGTATTAATTTCGTTGTAATGAATAAATAATACTTAACTTTTCATTAGTTTTTTAATAAGAACATACAAAAACTCCAAATTGATTATTATATCATATTCAATTAACCAAAAAATAATAAAAACTCAGAAAAAATAACATTAAAATTTAAACTATAGTTATCAGTTTATCACATTTATAAGTTCAAAAGAAAAACAAAAGCCAAGAAAAATTCATTTAAAATATATCTTAGAAAAATGGTATTCATACCATTTATACTTCTCAGAGAAAAATAGATTTATTTTCAATATATGTATATAGATATATTTCTAGACATTAAATCCAAATGTTAACAAAGCGGATGTTCTTCATGTACCAGGAGCATTAATTGGTGTAGGTAGCTTGACTTTAATTTCTATAACGCTTAAGCGGTATATAATCGAGTTCTCATCGAGAACAGTCTAGCAGAACTTGAAGAATTCAGGCATTTTTTTAAATCTTCAATTATGTTGTTCATATTCCCATTTTTTCGTTAATTTTGCCCACAAATGCTTGTTTCATTATTTTTTTATAAGAACATTACGATTTATTAAATAAAACACATTCAAGTGTCCTTAAAATGTCTGATACAAACTGTTCGGGCGGTTTTGAACATGTTCAAAAGTGCCCCACCATACTTGTTCAAAACTGCCCCCACTGTGTCAACGACATAAAATGTTGAATAAATATTTAAAATTAATATATTCATTCAAAAATTCACCGTCAATTAGTTTAAAATTCATTAACCATTAACAAAAACTGTATTGCGTTTTGAAATCACGTACCAATTTTTTTTTAAACTCTTACAACTAAAAAACTGAAATAATGCAAAACCACTATAAATATCACCTTCCACCTATAAATCTGAAAGTCAGCCGAGATAACGATGGAAATTCGTTGACATTTATGGATATCGTGTTGACGGGTTCAAATATCGAAATACTTCTAAAAAAGATTGATATACTAAAATTTTATATGCAGTGTTCAAATGTGCCCCGTGTTCAAAACAGCGTTTAATGTAAATTTATTTAAAATAAAATTAACAAGATCTACAAAAAAAGTGTAGGTATTATAATTTTTTGGAAGAAAAACTTAAACTGTGTTTAATAATATTGAATATCCTTAAAGAAAAATTCTGTTTCTTATATCACCAACAACCCTAGGCTATTATCATATTTTCCAGCAGTTGGGGTAGACATTCAACTACAGGTTCTCAACTAACGATACATGCCCAGCCCGCACCCTTCGCTCAACTTTATAAAGTTGGACGCACTTTTCTTTTGCTTATACAATATACATATTTAGCAAACAAAAACACCAGTATCATCATAAAAAAATCGTTTCTGCAGATAACGACACATTCAATCTCTACAAGATGAAAAAAATCCTGAATCCGGCCTGCTTTACGTATACAAACATATACTTATACATATCTTTTGCAATTCCACACTTTCTACAAACGAATTCATCTAATTTCGTCTGACATCCGCAGTAATCCTCTAATTTTCTTTTACAGCAAAGAATAACGACGATTTCGAAAAAGAAAAGCAAAGCAAAGCCAAAGTAAAGAAAAGACAAAAAAATAGAAATCTGTTGGCGCTATCCTCTCAAATGCATTTAACACATAAAAATTTGCATACAAAGTGCTCAGAAAGAAGCCAAAGCCAGTATCAATAAAAACCAAAGGAGGCTTTTAAAATCCTTATTTGCCAAGGTGCCAAGCATCTGTGAGCGACAGTAAATGATTTCGTTACACAGAAAAAGGTCATTTCATTTGAATGGCAGAATTATACTCTAAGATATAGAGATAGAAGAGGTACCGTTAACATACCCCCAGGATGGGGACACTTTATTTGGTATCAATATTATGGAACTGGAGCTGGGCGTACGAGTAAGAGTATGTGTTTGTTAGACAAATAAAGATCTCGAGTGTCATCCACAAAGGTATCTTAAGTTATATCCATAGTCTTGAGAACGGGCTTAAGTTTTTTTTCATGTTTTTTTTTTTTTTTTTGTTTTTTAACGTCAGAAGGGAACTGTGTGGTGCATGTACAAGAACCCATTAAATTTGCATATAAATTGCGTCTGGCTGCAGCTCATTCGCCACCACACACACAAACGCACACTAAAACAACTACTATATAAAATATTCTATATAAAAACTTAAAAAGCTTGGGCTGCCGCCGTTAATTCTCTGCATGAAATCAGAAACACAATTTTGCCTGTTTCACATAAATTTATTTGCTGACAAAGCAAATACATTTTTAAATAAGTTTATGCATATGAAGAAGAATGCAATCAACTTCTGTGTCTAATCGTCCTTAATTACATTTTTCACACTCTATTTAATCCTTGTAACAATTTTAAAAGAATAAAATACAAATTAGAAATTATGTTAAAGGGCTAAAAGTCATGAAGTCCAAACAGTTGTTCAACAATTTTCAAAAAAAAAAAAAAATGAGATTCTTATATAACTGGCCTGATGATATTTGAAAAGGTATACATATTAAATCCGTAACTTCTTTAACTGGTCATAGGCCAAATGTAATTCTTTCAATAATGTTGAACAAAATTTGTCAAGCTTTGGTTATTAACCTGAAAATAATTCATCGTCTGGGAAATGCGATTTTTTTGTTTTTGTTTGTTTTTTTTTTTACATTAGTAGAATAAATAATGATTTTTTAACAAAAAACAAAACCGACTTCCATGGATCAAAACTGAATTTTATGGTTTTTCTAATGGTTCCTATGGCCAGAACTGAACGAAATTGAACGAAACCTTGCAGCTTTCCAGTACAAATAGAATTTTCAAAATTGGTTCACTCAGTCCAAAGTTATGAGGTAACAAACACAAAAAAAAAAAAAAAACTAAAAAAAAAATACAGACGAATTGAATATCTCCTCCTTTTTGGAAGTCGGTAAAAAACCTTAGCATTGTAAATTGCCAATGCAAACTTGGAAGTAAAGTGTTTTTGGTAATTGAATTTTTTAGTACCAAAACTAATGTTACGTATCATTATCCAAATCTGTTTAGCTTGGCAAATAAGGAAATACTTTTGAATTAATAACAATTTTTTTTATAAATGTATTATTTTCATTACACTCAAAAACTACTCTGTTTCAAAGTGCTTGCAGCATTGATAACGAGACGGAATGTACAAATTTCAGAACTGCTTTACATGATTATTAAAAAAAAAAACTTTTTTGAATAAAAAAAAAGAGGTTGCCTGTAAAGCCGGTTTACGGACGATGATTTTACGTGATGACGTCGTCAGAAAACAGGTTGTGTGCTTTTGTTTAAAATGAGTCAATTGAAGCGTTTACTTATTTTAAACAATCATAATTTAAAAGAAAAAGCTAAAAAAATACCTTTTTTTATTTTCTCATTATATTAATTTTTTTATTTTAAAAGCTTACAAAAAAAAAATTATGCAATTTAAAAGCCAAGTTTTTCTTCTTAAGAATATAACCATTTTTAAATTTTTTACAATGCGCAAAAAGTATAAAATAATTTATTGAAAACGATCATTTTCATCAAAAAAGCAAAAAAAAGCATGAATTTTTATCTTCTCACGTCATTAATTCCAATTTTTTCCCTAATAACCTAAAAAAAATTGTATACCATCTGAAAGTTTATTGTCTTAGCTCAAAATATATATATCGATCAAGTAGATGAGACATCTAGAAAAAGAGCTAGAATTTTTTGAACTCGATCAAATTTCATTAAAAAAAGCAAAAAAAAAAAACATTTATTTTTATGTTCTCAGGGAATGGAATCAATTTTTTGTTTGACAACCTATAAAAAATATATACCATGTGAAAGCTTATTATTTCACCGCCTACAAGAGAAGTTAGAATTTTTTAAAGTCAACCATGTTGAATTTCCAGACTGAGAATACGGTACTTCCCACACTGGTGTCTGTTTGGGGGGGCAACATCAACAGATCTCCACTGGTGTTTTGATGTTTTTCGAAAGTTTCTTGATTTAACATTGTGTAGCTTGTAGTTAGTCTACCGTTATTTGTGATATACCAAATGAAAGGTAATTGTATCAGGATGCTCATAAAAGTTTAATAAAATTTCTATCTGCTCTTGGTCAAAAGTTATAACCTGTTGAATTCTAAAATTTTATTTTACCGTTATCTCAAAATTGTGTTCACGAAAATGATTGAAACAAAAATGATTCGCACACATATAGTCGTAGTGATGGTCTATCATTACTCCATATACATACTTTATTCCTGTATCTATTAAAGAAAAAAAGATAAAAATAAAAAACGATGAGAATCGGTTAAAAACGGTCAAAAAAAGTGTTTTTTTAAAACTTGTTTCTTCTGTTATTCAGTCAAAACTCACTAAACGATTCCAATTTTTTGCACATGTATGCATAAGGCAAAAACCTACATGTCCTATAAGTTTGAGATTTTTTGAACGCTCCAAAAAAAAAAGCTAAAAACCAAAAATTACCCAAAAATACCCCTAAAAAACAAGGTGTTTTAAAAAATTTATATTTCGAAACGCAGTGTTGGAAAAAAATCCGTATCAGACGCCTAATTTTTTTTCCCTAAATTTCTTTACCCAAAATCATCAACTCTCTACAACTTCGCGTTTAGATTTTAGCAAAAATTTCATCTTTCCGTTTTACTTCTGTTTACCCTATTAAAAGACGGAATTTATAAAAATCCTTCAATTGGATTAAGCTTTAGGTTATTATCTTTTAAATAAGCTATAGAAAATATTTGTATCTCTAATTGTTTTATTATTAATTTTTAATTGAAATTTTTTGACGCACTGCGAAAGTGCGAGAGTGTAACGTTAGAAAATAGCGTCACTTTTTTGTGGTGGCTGCCATGGTTCATCGATTTATAAGACGTTATCACGTCAAAAAAAAAAAAAACAATTTTTTGAACCTGCTATAAATACAGAAATTCTACGTCTACTCATTTCTCTCTCTCTCTTTGGTATTACATTTTCTATCTTTCCTGAAAAAGTAGGAATGTTTTAATTTTTTTTTTAGTTCAATCCCATTAAATCAATATTTCAAACAAACAAATAGAAATTAGAACACGTATACGCCACATTGCACATGGACAAAATACATATTATATGAATTAAATCTTCGGCCTAGGTGTCAACAAAACCAAATCAAAATTAAATTAATAAATTAAAAACTTGAACTCAATAATTCAACAAAAATTTTAATAAATAAGCAGTTTTAATAAATAAACAGAAAAACAAAATGCAGAAAACAGAAAAAAATAGTAATCAAATATTAAAAAATGTTTCTACAATATTAGGTACAAAAACACGAAACGAATTCGAATAAACAATTCGTCGGTCTCATAAGAAAACCTCGTAACTCCACTTTTTTTCAAAATTGACTTTTGAATGACATTCTTTAGAAAATATGTCAGCGAAGCAAACCAGAAAATTTGGGGTCATTCCGAAAACTCTAAATAGACTTAAATTTAAATTTTGCACAGCGCTTTTCTTCCCAACTACTCTGTTGTTTGTTTACTCTTTCGTCTCTCCTGTAAAATTTTGATTTTGGGAGTTACTAGGTTCTCTCATGAGACCGACGAATTTATAAAAATTGCATTTTTTTGTTGTTATAGTTTTGGTTACTTTGTAACCGAAAAGAACTTTTCAGGGACTTTTTGGCTTTTGAACGCTTAGCATAGTAAAGCGACTATGGCGCTACATCTCATTCGTAGCGGCTTTATTTGTCACTTCTATGAATAGATATGAGGAATTAACTATGAATATATGAAAACAAAAACAAATATTTTTTAAATTTTAAATCTTATTCAACTATCGCTGTATAATAAAATCGAAAAAAAGTAGATCGAAGAACATTTTCCTTTTGAGTAAAAAGAAAAACACTTCAGATCGGTAGAATAATTTTCGAAAACTTCAAATCGATAACTTCAAAATATTAAAATCACAAAAAAAATCTGCAATTTTAGGAGGGATCACCATTATAGCAACATATGTAAGTAAGTATCTTCACAGGAAGAAATGTAAGTATTTTTAATTACCGCATATAAAACATAGATATGTATGTACATATGTACTTTTTCTTGATACGTTCCTGTTCATTTCTTAACACAAATTCCGAAATTATAATTTTTTAATCCCAAAATCCATGATGTAAGGACTGCAATTCCAAATTATCTCTAAAAAACTCTTTTCAGTCCAATCCATCAAGCATTTAATATTCATCGATGATTAAAAAACCGTTCACAAATATTAGGGATTTATTTAATTTTTTGGATTGTTACTTTATTCGAGAGTAAGAATTAGTAAAAAAGGTTGAAACCAATATTTGAAACGTGATTCCAAAATTTTTTTTTTTTCATTTCACATGTGCATTGCTACAAGCTTACTTATTTTTTTCATCAAACATTCATGTTGAAGAGATTTGGCCCAGTAAAATTCTTGTTTTTTTGGGATGATTTACATTTCAAGATATCTCGCCGTACATTGTTTCTTAAGCCACAAATATTAACTTACATACTTGCAGAGTTGACCTACATACAAATAGTTCTGAAGTTGATAATTTTTCTTACAGTCGTAAAAATGTCTTATCTTACAACTTCCGCTTTTCTCCATCTTTATAGTTTTTTTTTTCAGGGGGGGGCTATAATTTTGCTCAGAACAAGTCATGAATTCTATAGTTAGGTTAAACATTTTGCTAGGGATAAATTCAATTCAACTTAAAAAAAGCACTGATGTAAAATTGTTTAAAAACTGAATCACTTTTGTTCAACTTAAAAAAAAAAAAGAGAAACAGATTCTCTTCAATTTTCCGACACGTACAATGAAAACCCTCAACTTGATACAGTACATCCTAGATTGGTTCGCGAATTCACTTCTTTATACAAGTGCACTATCCTTTTTTAGTGTTCCGCCAAAAAAATAAATAGTTGCGGTGCCAAGGATTAAATATGATTAAGCGAACAAGTTGAGTGTGCACGTATTCATCGTCCTATATCCCCGTGCTCCTGATGGTCATATTTCGTAAAGTACGAGACCACATCGAACCTTGTACTTTAGTGTGTTTCTTTTACTGAAAAATATTTTCCCTGCACTTGGTTTGGTGTAAAATCAGGAGTGCTTTTTTAGTTATATCCTTCGCGTCACCTCATCTACTCTTGTACCATATCGAGTAGGAGTAGGAGTCTGAGTGCCCCAATATACTAGAACGCTTTGGCACGATGCAATACTTATAGTAAAGCACATTTCGTAATACTTTCCTGTGACGATATAATAAGTTATAGCAAAACTTAAGCTTCTCGAAGAAAGGGATACCTATTTGTAGCTGGTGGCAAATATGTATGCCAGAAAAACGTCCTTGATTCCCCCACGAATATCGCCATTTGTAACGTGTTTTTGTTTGCTTAAATGGGAAAGCATCCATGGGTTTTTGTTCTATTTGGGCTTTGGCGATGCGATGTGGTGACTGGTGATGCCTTGAAAGTTTCAACGTGTGTTTGGGTTTTTGGTGGTGTGTAAACAAAGGACGACGACGACGTTATATTTCCAAATACAAATGATGGCAATATGTCATTTGAGGGAATCATCCTTCAAGGACTGTCATATAGTTTTCCCCAGACGATCTAATAGAAGATATACGCTCCTCTTAGTCGGTACACGAATTTGTTTTTCTTCGTTTAATTTTTTGTATTTGTTTTTGTCCTTTTTTTTTGATGTCGTTATAAGCCTGATGCGATTCCTGCCCAGAAGCACATGTTGGCATTTGTTAGTGGCCAGTGAATTTGATAAATTTCTGCTGACAAACCGGACCACAGAAAGCTTTTTAATTTTTTTGAGGCCTGTTTAATATATATACTCGTTGATAGGGGGGATGACAGAAAAGGCAGAAAAAGAAAATTTTTCCGCCCCAAATCGCATTTGCTTTGGCAGTCATTTGTCTTTAGTTTTTTTTTTTTATTTCATGCGTAGCTCGAGCTGTCACTAAAATTCCATGGTGACTTTATGAGTGGTAATAAAATTCTACGTTTTGTGTTAATTTCTGCTTGAGTTGCATAAAATTCATAGAGAAAACTCTTGGTACCTTATGTCGCACATGCTATAGGGAAAGTTTACCTATAAGCTATAATCCACTTGTATTGAGGCGACTCTATTTTCTGTCAAAGTTGTAATGGTCATCAATTTTTAATGTCAATTTATATGATAACATCAACAATGATATTATACTAATAAATAGGCATTTTGTTCTCTTTTGTATACGAAATACAGACTACAGAGAAAAAAAATCACTTTGATGATGATTTTAACTTGTCATGTTCAGGCACTTGAAGGATAAACTATGGACTAATAAAAACCAACGTAATGATCCATTAATTTAATTTGACATGTTATAAGAATTATTTCAGCTTCACTCACTTTCATACGAATGAACTTGTTTTAGGAATAACATTTTCTTGTGTTTTTTTTTTTTTTTTGTATGTAAACTCAAAACGGGGGTTAATCTGTATCATCAAAATGCAATATTATTTTTAACTATTTTTTTTTTTTTTTCTTTTAATATCGAAAATAAATGCTGTCATACAAAAAATATTTCAAATATAAATAATTCCACAAAGAAACTTTCGGTTTTCTTTTATTAAAAGATCTTAAAGAGAACTTTCTTATGATATCCCACTCGAAGGATTTGAAGAAGATTTTTTAAAATGCATTTTTTTCAACAGGGGTTAAACTTGGATTTTTTTTTCGAAAATCCAAAAAAAAAATAGATTTCTAAATTTTGTACATTAATTCATAGTCATGCTCACTATTAACTCATAACTTCAAACCAAAACTAATTTCGGGTCTTTCATCAGAAGATATTTGCTTCGAAATGTCAGAATTTCAAAATGACTCAGCAACCCGACCTCAGAGAAACTTTCGGTTTTCTCCTATTAAAAGAGCTCAAAGAGAACTTTCTTATGATGTCTCACTCGATGGATTCCAATGAATTTTTTTTTAAATACTTTTTTTTCGACAAGGGGTTAACCTTGAATATTTTTTTCGAAAATAAAAAAAAAAAAAATTCTAAATTTTGTACCTAAATTCATAGTCCTGCTCACTATGAACCCAAAACGACAAACCAAAACTGATTTCGAGTCTTTCAGGGGCCTCCACAAAATCAAAAAAAAAAAAACAAAGAAACTTTGTAATACGCAAAATTTTAGTTAACAAAAAAAACAAATTTTCTTTACAAATTCAATCAATACCAAAAACCAAGATTTCATAGAAAAAGCAAATAGTATAAATTTCAGATTATATTAATATTTCAGAAATTCCCGTTTTTAGCCTAGTACTACGCTGCTGATGCGAAACGAAAAAATTTCAAGTCTCCAAAGTCGACAACGAAAATGCTAACGAAAAATATCATCGAATTCTGTCAAAATCAAAATAAAAAAAAATAAAAATTAATTTAAAATCAAGAAAAATCAACAGAAAATAATTTTTAAAGCAAGAAATAAATGAATAAAACTGCTCTTGGAGTCAAGAAAAATGCACAGGACAGTAAAAAGTAAGTGACAAATGAGTGAAAACTCTCCAATTTTTCGCTAATGCTGCGTATACTGAAAAAAGAAAAGCAAAATGAAATTTTTCGTTTTAACGAAATTTTGTATGGAAAATTTCGTTTCGCATCAGCAGCGTACTAGGCTTTTAACTGGAAGCCTCCAAGCTTTGTCACAAAGTAATTCGAAATATGTAAGATATCCAGTCAAAATGAGATTTGTAATTAATCTCTCCTAAGAATAAGCCAAAGCATATAGGGTAGAGTTGCCTATTTGCGGCCGCCCCCAGTTTCCGGCCACCTTTCGGAAAATCTTTATAACTAATGATTTCGTGGGGTTTATTCCAAAATTTTGCTGTTCTCTTATGTTAGAACAGCATAAGAGCGAAAATTTAGAATAAACGCTACGAAATTTCTTGTTATAACGATTTTCCGAAGGGTGGCCGGAAACTGGGGACGGCCGCAAATAGGCAACTCTACCCTAGGTAATATCCAAAGTTTTGAAGTGCATACATTTAATTTTATTTAAACTAAAAAAAAACACATACATATGGGAATAAAGAGCTTTATTAGTAAAATGGAATTGAATAATTTTAATTTTATTTTGAAAATAAGTTAGCAGCCCCTGGACCCCCACAGCTTTAAATCCGTCCCTGCTTTCATCCGAAGAAATCTGCTTCCGAATAAAAGACAAGACAAGAAATATATTTGTATTCGAAAGCATTTTTAAAATGATTTTTTTTCGACAATGTTTTTAACCTGTGGATTTTTTTTTTCGAAAATCCCCAAAAAAAAGGTTCTATTTTATCCTCTTTTTTTCATGTTTTCTTACCTTTTTTGACAGTATTTATGTTTATATTTGCTTCAATGTAAAAACCTTATGAGTCATGAGATTCAGAAATTGTTTAAGAACATTGAATCCCATAAAATTTCCAAATTGAAAATTCTTCAAAATTCAAATTATTAAAACAATAAAGATTCTAAATCATCATATCCATGTACAAATGAAAGAATTTACTTATCCATATACACTCCTTTTCATCAGAATAGGTACACAACTTTTCAAATGTTCAGTATTCCTTTTTTCCTTACAGTGTAGGAAAAATAATAATTTTTTGGTGTCAAGTCATTGTTTAAGATGTTAGTAGAATCAGCAAAAAAAATAATTCAAAACGTGTGGTTATTTTTCTTGTTTCTCTATGGCAAAGCATTTCATATCGAAAAACTGAGTTATTTTTTTGTTTCATCAGAATAGGTACACATAGAGAATGATGTCAAAGTGGTCCATTAAATGAATTTGAATCAAGTTCTTCTTAAAAATGAATTTTAATTATTTTATTTTTTGTATAGTGGCGTTTTTATTCATAAAAAAATAACGAAACTGTCCAGGAATTGCATTGTTAAATCTCTCTATGCAATCTATCTGAATCCCTTCCCTAAATTGTTAAATAGTGGGTTAGGAAATATTTTTGTCTTAAAATCGACTCTCACAAATTTCATCAGTACGGGCTAGCCATTTCCAAACATTTTCAACAAGGTTCAGGGTTGTTTTCTATGGTAGATACTCAAGTACTTTCTAAATTTGTACTTCCTCCCAATATTTTACAGAGCATTTTTTGTGGTAGGAGGCGTGGTCCTGTTAAAAAATTTAGAATACTGGTTCACAAATACTAGAGAATTAAGGAAAAGTTTCTTGAATATGCATTTACAAATAATTGTGACCATTCTTCACGTTTAAAGTTCATTATTTGTATTATCGTAGAAGATTACTTTCTTCCATGCCTTAACACTTCTTTTTTAACAATGAAGTTGGTCTCTTGGTTTCTCCTTTCGCAGAATGTTAAACTGATAGTTTAACTCACCAAGGACATCAAAATTAAATGTTCGTTGATCTAAAAATAACAGAAATACCACTCAACTTTTCATGTGGTAAAGGATTTCAAAAACCTTAAACGCATACAATTCCGTTCTTGGTGTAGTAATGGTGTCTTTTCAAAATTCAGCCATTTTAGAAGATTGGGACTAATGACCATTCTATTTACTGTTTTTCACTTTTATTCTTGTCGTTAATCCACCAAAACTGGTAGCACATGTAAAAATTTACTCGTCTAAGAGTGTTTTTTTGCATTTTTTTTTTACAACCATTCATTTTTTTTTACCCCCAGAATGTTTTTATCTGAAGTCTGGGTAGAGCATATTCACAATTAGTAATTTTTTTTAACCATACCAGTATTGGTGGATCCTTCTTTGTTTGTTTTATTTCTTAAGGTGTTTTCGCCAAAATTTAGCGATTTTAACCCACCCATGCTTTTCAAAATGGTAGTATGATTATTAAATTACACTTATTAAAGTCCAGTTATTTGTTTTAATGGTAAATTTGCCCGAAATTCACAAAAACATTAAAGATAACAAGGGTGTACCTATTCTGATGAAGAAAGAAATAAGTTAATTTTTCCTCAAAAAATACTTTACCAGAAAAACAATGGGAAAGTTATGGTGCATTTTGAAATAATTTTAGCCGTTGCTTTACCTAACATCTTAAACTACCAAAAAACAATAAAACCTTATTGGGTCACGCACCACTATTGGCGACAAACGATTAATGAAAATTTGAAAAGTTGTGTACCTATTCTGATGAAAAGGAGTGTATTGTCACATTTGTAAACAAACGAAATAGAAAATCATAACATCCTGAATACAATGTAAATAAAAACAAAAAAGTATTTTACAAACTCTGATTTTGTTTTGTATAACAAGAAACATTCCAAAGCAAAACGGTTTCTTGCTCATAATATAAAACACACAAATTGGGTAACGATTAAGATCTTGATTTAACGACCAGAAAGGCATTTTGGGGATCTCCGTCTTCATTCCAATCTTCGAACCCGCATTTAATATCCACAGTCACTTTTCTACTAAGTTTTCACTGCTGGAAAGGTATAGAGAGCGGTTTTTAGTATGGAATGGTGGAAAGGGGAGGGAAAAAAAAGTTCATTATTTGTCTTTATTGACGAAAGAAACCATGTCTTAATTAAATGCCACTAAGATAGCACAATCATTCTCGTTCTGTTGCTAATTGCTTGTGAATCTTAATGTTTGTAGGACTTTGTTATTGAGGATAGTCGAAGAGGGATGAGAGGAAGAGTCGGCAAGAGGGTTGTTATTCGATGAATTTAAAGGCACTTTTGTTTCAAATAAGTCAGTAATTTTCTAATTACTTTAGAATTTTTTTTTTTTTGCTATACCTACTTTTTTTAATTCAAGGGGTGTTAGCAGTGCCGGATTAACCATGTCATGGGCCTCTAGGCAAAATAATTCTTAGGCCCTTTTCCGATGCTTTTTCAATATCATAAGCTATTTTTAAGTTAGGTTAGAAATTTGTGCAGGTAACTTACTAGAGACTAATCGGATATAATCTGGTGTCCTATCATGTCATTTTATAAATGTAAACTAAAAGTTTTGAAATAACTATAATAAGAATTGTAGTGATATCTCAACAAAAAAAATTTAAGCAACTTGATGGTTCACAGATAATTTTTATTAACGATAAGTTATTAGAAAATATATTAGATTCAAAAGGTATAAGTAGGTATACCTATCCCGACTTTTCACGAGTCGATTTTAACCACATGATATGTCTCACGGCTTAAGTCGACTAGGACTCTAGTATGGGGATTGTCACTTTAGTCGCGTGCGGCTTACGTTCACACGACTCGACTGACGCCAAAAAGCTTCACCGCACGGCGAAAATCGATCGTTATAAGTCATCATTACGGTTTCATTATAAAACTGGAAAGAGAAATCATACGAAAAAGTTTCAATTTTGATTTTATTATTATTATAGACAAGGCAAATTACTCAAAACAGAGATCCGCAAAACAGTTCCAAAGCCGGAACGAACATGGAACGGTTCTTTTTTCGGTCGGAACAAGTTCCTGGAACTAGTTCCGCGGAACTATCTAGAATTTAAGTTTTTTTTTCAATAAAATACATCAAAATAAGAAATAGTATGAATTTGAATATTTTTTCCTGATCCTGGAACTGGAACTATTAATGTAGTTCAATGTCCGTGAGCATGATTCATAAGAAAGTAGTTGTGGTTTTGGTTTGTGAATTTTTGGCGCTCAACTCGTTCGCATCCATGTGTGTTGGCTTTGGATGAGAATTCTATGACATGCGTGTGTGTATTGTGTATTTCAAACAGAGGCATTCGTTTTGTTTCTTGTTCCTCTTCTTCTTTCTTTCTTTTGTGTGTGGCTGTATCTGAACGATGGAACTGTTTAAATTAATTTTGGGGAACTAGTGGAACTAGTTCCGAGTGAGGAACTAGTTCCAGGAACTATTTGGCTCCGGAACTATCCATCACTAGTCTAAAACGCGTCCAAAACGCGCTTGAAACGCGTCCAAAACGCATCTGAAACGCGTCCAAAACGCGTCTGAAACGCGTCCAAAACGCGTGTGAATCGCGTCCAAAACGCGTCCGAAACGTGTCCAAAACGCGTCTGAAACGCATTCAAAACGCGTCTGAAACGCATCCGAAACGCGTCCAAAACGCGTCCAAAACGCGTGTGAATCGCTTCTGAAACGCGTCCAAAACGCGTCTGAAACGCGTCCAAAACGCATCTGAAACGCGTCCAAAACGCGTCTGAAACGTGTCCAAAACGCGTCCGAAACGAGTCCAAAACGCGTCTGAAACGCGTCCAAAACTCATCTGAAACGCACCCAAAACGCGTCTGAAACGCGTCCAAAACGCGTCTGAAACGCGTCCAAAACGCGTCTGAAACGCATCTGAAACGCGTCCAAAACGCGTCTGAAACGCATCCGAAACGCGTCCAAAACGCGTCTGCAACGCGTCTGAAACGCGTCTGAAACGCGTCCAAAACGCGTCCGAAACGCGTCCAAAACGCGTCTGAAACGCGTCCAAAACGCATCTGAGCGTCCAAAACGCGTCTGAAACGTGTCCAAAACGCGTCCGAAACGCGTCCAAAACGCGTCCAAAACGCGTCTGAAACGCGTCCAAAACGCATCTGAAACGCGTCTGAAACGCGTCCAAAACGTGTGTGAATCGCGTCCGAAACGCGTCCAAAACGCGTCTGAAACGCATCTGAAACGGGTCCAAAACGCGTCTGAAACGCATCCGAAACGCGTCCAAAACGCGTCTGAAACGCGTCTGAAACGCATCTGAAACGCGTCTGAAACGCGTCCAAAACGCATCTGAAACGCGTCTGAAACGCGTCTGAAACGCGTCCAAAACGCGTCTGAAACGCATCTGAAACGCGTCCAAAACGCGTCTGAAACGCATCTGAAACGCGTCCAAAACTCATCTGAAACGCACCCAAAACGCGTCCAAAACGCGTCTGAAACGCGTCTGAAACGCATCTGAAACGCGTCTGAAACGCGTCCAAAACGCATCTGAAACGCGTCTGAAACGCGTCCAAAACGTGTGTGAATCGCGTCCGAAACGCGTCCAAAACGCGTCTGAAACGCATCTGAAACGCGTCCAAAACGCGTCTGAAACGCATCCGAAACGCGTCCAAAACGCGTCTGAAACGCGTCTGAAACGCATCTGAAACGCGTCTGAAACGCGTCCAAAACGCGTGTGAATCGCGTCCAAAACGCGTCCAAAACGGGTCCGAAACGCATCTGAAACGCGTCCGAAACGCATCCAAAACGCGTCTGAAACGCGTCCAAAACGCGTCTGAAACGCGTCCAAAACGCGTCCGAAACGCGTCCAAAACGCATCTGAAACGCGCCCAAAACGCGTCTGAAACGCGTCCAAAACGCGTCCGAAACGCGTCCAAAACGCGTCTGAAACGCGTCCAAAACGCATCTGAAACGCGTCCAAAACGCGTCTGAAACGCATCTGAAACGCGTCCAAAACGCGTCTGAAACGCATCCGAAACGCGTCCAAAACGCGTCTAAAACACGTCTGAAACGCATCTGAAACGCGTCTGAAACGCGTCCAAAACGCGTGTGAATCGCGTCCAAAACGCGTCCAAAACGCATCTGAAACGCGTCTGAAATGCGTCCAAAACGCGTGTGAATCGCGTCCAAAACGCGTCCGAAACGCGTCTGAAACGCGTCCAAAACGCGTCCGAAACGCGTCCAAAACGCGTCCGAAACGCATCTGAAACGCGTCCGAAACGCATCCAAAACGCGTCTGAAACGCGCCCAAAACGCGTCTGAAACGCGTCCAAAACGCGTCCGAAACGCGTCCAAAACGCGTCTGAAACGCGTCTGAAACGCATCTGAAACGCGTCTGAAACGCGTCCAAAACGCGTGTGAATCGCGTCCAAAACGCGTCCAAAACGCGTCCGAAACGCATCTGAAACGCGTCCGAAACGCATCCAAAACGCGTCTGAAACGCGCCCAAAACGCGTCTGAAACGCGTCCAAAACGCGTGTGAATCGCGTCCAAAACGCGTCCAAAACGCGTCCGAAACGCATCTGAAACGCGTCCGAAACGCATCCAAAACGCATCTGAAACGCGCCCAAAACGCGTCTGAAACGCGTCCAAAACGCGTCCAAAACGCGTCCAAAACGCGTCTGAAACGCGTCCAAAACGCATCTGAAACGCGTCCAAAACGCGTCTGAAACGCATCTGAAACGCGTCCAAAACGCGTCTGAAACGCATCCGAAACGCGTCCAAAACGCGTCTAAAACGCGTCTGAAACGCATCTGAAACGCGTCCAAAACGCGTCTGAAACGCGTCCAAAACGCGTCCGAAATGCGTCCAAAACGCGTCCGAAACGCATCTGAAACGCGTCCGAAACGCATCCAAAACGCGTCTGAAACGCGTCCAAAACGCGTCTGAAACGCGTCCAAAACGCGTCCGAAACGCGTCCAAAACGCATCTGAAACGCGCCCAAAACGCGTCTGAAACGCGTCCAAAACGCGTCCGAAACGCGTCCAAAACGCGTCTGAAACGCGTCCAAAACGCATCTGAAACGCGTCCAAAACGCGTCTGAAACGCATCTGAAACGCGTCCAAAACGCGTCTGAAACGCATCCGAAACGCGTCCAAAACGCGTCTAAAACGCGTCTGAAACGCATCTGAAACGCGTCCGAAACGCGTCCAAAACGCGTGTGAATCGCGTCCAAAACGCGTCCGAAACGCATCTGAAACGCGTCTGAAACGCGTCCAAAACGCGTGTGAATCATGTCTGAAACGCGTCCAAAACGCGTCTAAAACGCGTCCAAAACTCATCTGAAACGCGCCCAAAACGCGTCCAAAACGCGTGTGAATCGCGTCCGAAACGCGTGTGAATCGCGTCCGAAACGCGTCTAAAACGCGTCTGAAACGCGTCCAAAACTCGTCTGAAACGCATCTGAAACGCGTCCAAAACGCGTCTGAAACGCATCCAAAACGCGTCCAAAACGCGTCTGAAACGCATCCGAAACGCGTCCAAAACGCGTCTGAAACGCGTCCAAAACGCGTGTGAATCATGTCTGAAACGCGTCCAAAACGCGTCTAAAACGCGTCCAAAACTCATCTGAAACGCGCCCAAAACGCGTCCAAAACGCGTGTGAATCGCGTCCAAAACGCGTCCGAAACGCGTCTGAAACGCGTCCAAAACGCATCTGAAACGCGTCTGAAACGCGTCCAAAACGCGTCCGAAACGCGTCCAAAACGCGTCCGAAACGCGTCCAAAACGCGTCTGAAACGCGTCCAAAACGCATCTGAAACGCGTCTGAAATGCGTCCAAAACGCGTCTGAAACGCATCTAAAACGCGTCCAAAACGCGTCTGAAACGCGTCTGAAATGCGTCCGAAACGCGTGTGAATCGCGTCCAAAACGTGTCCGAAACGCATCTGAAACGCGTCTGAAACGCGTCCAAAACGCGTGTGAATCATGTCCGAAACGCGTTTAAAACGCGTCTGAAACGCGCCCAAAACGCGTCTGAAACGCGTCTGAAACGCATCTGAAACGCGTCTGAAACGCGTCCAAAACGCGTCTGAAACGCGTCCAAAACTCATCTGAAACGCACCCAAAACGCGTCCAAAACGCGTGTGAATCGCGTCCGAAACGCGTCTAAAACGCGTCTGAAACGCGTCTGAAACGCGTCTGAAACGCGTCCAAAACGCTTCTGAAACGCATCTGAAACGCGTCCAAATTGCGTCTGAAACGCATCCGAAACGCGTCCAAAACGCGTGTGAATCGCATCCAAAACGCGTCCAAAACGCGTCCAAAACGCATCTGAAACGTTCCCAAAACGCGTCTGAAACGCGTCCAAAACGCGTCCGAAACGCGTCCAAAACGCGTCTGAAACGCGTCCAAAACGCATCTGAAACGCGTCTGAAATGCGTCCAAAACGCGTGTGAATCGCGTCCAAAACGCGTCCGAAACGCGTCCGAAACGCGTCTGAAACGCGTCCAAAACGCATCTTAAACGCATCCGAAACGCGTCCAAAACGCGTGTGAATCGTGTCCAAAACGCGTCCAAAACGCGTCCGAAACGCATCTGAAACGCGTCTGAAACGCGTCCAAAACGCGTGTGAATCATGTCTGAAACGCGTCCAAAACGCGTCTAAAACGCGTCCAAAACTCATCTGAAACGCGCCCAAAACGCGTCCAAAACGCGTCCGAAACGCGTCCAAAACGCATCTGAAACGCGTCTGAAACGCGTCCAAAACGCGTCCGAAACGCGTCCAAAACGCGTCTGAAACGCGTCCAAAACGCATCTGAAACGCGTCTGAAACGCGTCCAAAACGCGTCTAAAACGCGTCTGAAACGCGTCCAAAACTCATCTGAAACGCGCCCAAAACGCGTCCAAAACGCGTGTGAATCGCGTCCGAAACGCGTCCAAAACGCGTCTGAAACGCATCTGAAACGCGTCCAAAACGCGTCTGAAACGCATCCGAAACGCGTCCAAAACGCGTCCAAAACGCGTCTGAAACGGGTCCGAAACGCGTCTGAAACGCGTCCAAAACGCATCTGAAACGCGTCCGAAACGCGTCCAAAACGCGTCTGAAACGCATTCAAAACGCGTCCAAAACTCGTCTGAAACGCGTCCAAAACGCGTCCGAAACGCGTCTGAAACGCTTCCAAAACGCATCTGAAACGCGTCCAAAACGCATCTGAAACGCGTCCGAAACGCGTCCAAAACGCGTCTGAAACGCATTCAAAACGCGTCCGAAACGCATCTGAAACGCGTCCGAAACGTGTCCAAAACGCGTCTGAAACGCATTCAAAACGCGTCCAAAACTCGTCTGAAACGCGCCCAAAACGCATCTGAAACGCGCCCAAAACGCATCTGAAACGCGTCCAAGACGCGTGTGAATCGCATCTGAAACGCGTCCAAAACGCATCTGAAACGCGTCCAAAACGCGTCTGAAACGTGTCCAAAACGCGTCCGAAACGCGATTTAAAAACAATAGGCTAAATGAAGACTATCAACGAGAGTTCAAAAAGTTTTGCAAATCGCAACGAACTTAATACTTAACTTAACAACGAACTTAAAAAAAAAAAAAAATAGATCAGTGATAGAAGTAGAAGATCATGTGGTAATTATAGTACTAGATCAACTCATGAGTAAACTACCACCTCCAATGGAACGGGGCTAATGTTTAATGATTTGCAAACGTTTTTTTATTCTTCTTTTTTCTTATTTTTACAAATACAAATGTAATGCTGTTTTTTATTGAAGGTACAACTCCAAGAAATTTTGTTTGTTCGTAGTCGGGGCGAGGGGCCCCTAGCTGAAGTGGGGCCCCTAGGCAGCTGCCTAGTTTGCCTTGAGGCTAATCCGGCACTGCGTGTTAGCTGGATTTGAACCCCGAACTTCTGGTCTGACAGTCCATATAGTACCTAGACCACGGGTCACTACAAAATAGGGGTTGAAGATGTTTGTATTGTCACTAAACAAAATTGCGAAAGTTCCCCATCAACCAAAAGTCTTTTCATTTTGTTTAAATTTCGAAATTATCGGGTTTTCGATGAAACTCGTAAACGGCAATCGAAAAGTGGTTCGGCAAATAAATCTAGATTTTATGGTTCTGTAATTCTTGTTTCTAACTGCCATCTTTCAAAAAAAATTTAAAATCTATTTTTTTTTTTTTTTAATTTTCGAGAAAAAATCAAGGTTAACCCCTGCCCGAAAAAAGACTATTTAAAAAATGAGTGATATGTCAAAAGAAAGACCTTTTTAAGCTCTATTCATAACTAATAACCAAAACTTACTTGCAGGGGTAGTTGCTGAATTATTTGCAATCGAAATATCAATTTTCTTACATTCGAAAGTAAATATTTTCGGATCAAGGTCTCGAAACAAGTTTTGGTTTACAGTTAACAACGAGCAGGTCTTAACATTTACATACAAAAATTACAAATTTATTTTTTTAAGACTTTCGAGAAAAAATCAAGGTTAACCCCTTGTCTAAAAAAAGGGCATTTTCAAAAAAGTTCTCCAAATATATCGAGTGATACATCAAAAGAAAGGTCTCTTTAAGCTCTATTCATAACTGAAAACCAAAAGTTTCTTGCAGGTCTGGTAACTGAATTATTTGCAATCGAAATATTTTGTTTTCTTACATTCGGAAGAAGATATTTTCGGTTCAAGGTCTCGAAACAAGTTTTGGTTTACAGATATGAGTTAACAATGAGCAAATCTTAATATTTACATACAAAAATTACAAATTTATTTTTTTAAGACTTTCGAGAAAAAATCAAGGTTAACCCCTTGTCTAAAAAAAGGGCATTTTCAAAAAAGTTCTCCAAATATATCGAGTGATACATCAAAAGAAAGGTCTCTTTAAGCTCTATTCATAACTGAAAACCAAAAGTTTCTTGCAGGTCTGGTAACTGAATTATTTGCAATCGAAATATTTTGTTTTCTTACATTCGGAAGAAGATATTTTCGGTTCAAGGTCTCGAAACAAGTTTTGGTTTACAGATATGAGTTAACAATGAGCAAATCTTAATATTTACATACAAAAATTACAAATTTATTTTTTTAAGACTTTCGAGAAAAAATCAAGGTTAACCCCTTGTCTAAAAAAAGGGCATTTTCAAAAAAGTTCTCCAAATATATCGAGTGATACATCAAAAGAAAGGTCTCTTTAAGCTCTATTCATAACTGAAAACCAAAAGTTTCTTGCAGGTCTGGTAACTGAATTATTTGCAATCGAAATATTTTGTTTTCTTACATTCGGAAGAAGATATTTTCGGTTCAAGGTCTCGAAACAAGTTTTGGTTTACAGATATGAGTTAACAATGAGCAAATCTTAGTCGAGTCAAATTAGACATAAAATTTGTAAAATCTCGGAATCCAGGGAAAGTCGATGCATCTGAAAAACGAGTATAGGGCTGCATTATAAAAGGGTCAAATAAGAAAGTTAAAAAAAAAAATTTCACCGCTCTCGATTACAACAGTTTTTATGGACCGTTTACTGTCATTCCGTATGCAAGCGTCAATCGGAATTGCTGTCTCATTTTAGATTTTGCTCAAAATTTGTAGGGATGTTCTCTAGGACTGTAAGGAAGCAAATCCATGATGATTTAATTTTAAGTTGCGTGGTTTCCCCGCTACCCGCATTCGAACTTTTTCAGAAGGTCATTTTTATGTTATTATAACTTTGCGTCTACTAATGATATCTTTTTGTTTGAAACGCCATTTTAAAGCTTAAGAATAGTAATTTTTGAATATATATTAAAAAATTACGTAATAATTATCCCTGAGTTAAAAATAATTTTTGAAAAACTGGTAATTTTGCTGATTTTTCATGGTTTTTGACTGGCTCCAGAACCTTGGCTATTATATGTAGGAAGCTTATACTTACCAAATATTAAATATAGATATTTTTCAACAAAATAAATCTAAAATGAACTCGATGGCTGTACTCCTTATGTAAAAATTTTAAGTTCAAAGTGTTGAGTATTTTAAAAAAGCTAATTTTTATACTGTCATTTTCTACGATTTGACTAAACGAAGAAATGTGAAACTTACAGTGTGTTAAGCTAAGAGTACGAACTAAATATACTATTAATTTCATGCTTCTATCTTATGTCAAACATAGTGCAATCATAGCCTTAAGTAGGGGTTTTTTTTGGCTTTTTAGCATTTTTGCGAATTTTCAAACAAGCGGTACACTAAGAAGATATGAAAATAACACAATTTTATTTAGAGGACTTAAAGTTAAAAGTTTCAACTTAACACACTGTTAGTTTCATGTTTCTATCTTTAGTCAAATCGTAAAAAATCATAGTATAAAAAAATATTTTTTCAAAAAACTCAAAACTTTGAACTTAAAATTTTTGCATAAGGAGTACAGCCATCGAGTTCATTTTAGATTTATTTTGTTGAAAAATATCTATATTTAATATTTGGTAAGTATAAGCTTCCTACATATAATAGCCAAGGTTCTGGAGCCAGTCAAAAACCATGAAAAATCAGCAAAATTACCAGTTTTTCAAAAATTATTTTTAACTCAGGGATAATTATTACGTAATTTTTTAATATATATTCAAAAATTACTATTCTTAAGCTTTAAAATGGCGTTTCAAACAAAAAGATATCATTAGTAGACGCAAAGTTATAATAACATAAAAATGACCTTCTGAAAAAGTTCGAATGCGGGTAGCGGGGAAACCACGCAACTTAAAATTAAATCATCATGGATTTGCTTCCTTACAGTCCTAGAGAACATCCCTACAAATTTTGAGCAAAATCTAAAATGAGACAGCAATTCCGATTGACGCTTGCATACGGAATGACAGTAAACGGTCCATAAAAACTGTTGTAATCGAGAGCGGTGAAATTTTTTTTTTTAACTTTCTTATTTGACCCTTTTATAATGCAGCCCTATACTCGTTTTTCAGATGCATCGACTTTCCCTGGATTCCGAGGTATAAAGCTAATTTGACTCCACTAATATTTACATATACAAAAATTACAAATTTATTTTTTTAAGACTTTCGAGAAAAAATCAAGGTTAACCTTACATTAAAAGAAAGGTCTTTTTAAGCTCTATTCATAACTGAAAACCAAAAGATTCTTGCCGGTCTAATAACTGAATTATTTTTACTAGCGAAACATTTTGTTTTCTTACACTCTGAAGTAAATATTTTCGGATCAAGGTCTCGAAACAAGTTTTGGTTTAAAGATATGAGTTCACAATGAGCAGGTCCTATCATTAACATACAAAAATTACAAATTTATTTTTTCAAGACTTTCGTGCAAAAATCAAGGTTAACCCCTTGCCTAAAAAAAGGCATTTTCAAAAAAGTTGTAGATACCACAGAATGTGATCAGCTTACATTTTTTCCTTTATATTTTTTATTAAAGAATTAAAAGACAATAGGTACCTAGTACCTACATACATACTTATTTCTGTGTAGCTGTAGGGAGTTCGTAGTTCAATTTTTTTAAAAATGAAATTCGGGATTTTAATCTCTACTTGTGGTGTCCTTCTCCACGTTTTCCAAATGTTTATACGTTTTTGTTCTATTACATTACCTAATTGTTAATTCAGTTGAGCTTTAAATTAAAAAAAAAAATAGTAAACTAGCTTACATTTTTTTCACTGCTTTCATTGATTCTTTTTAAAGTCTTCTTCAGAACTAGATAAATGATTTTTTCTTACTGAAGTCGATGAAGCTGGGAAAATGTTTTGTTTTTTGTTCTTAAGAATAATAAATTAATCAAGCTGGACAAACAGAAATTTTGTTAGATTATATTTTTTTTTTTTGTAATCAAAAAACAACCCCAAAAATAGGAAAATGCTAAAACATTACTAACAAAAGTAATACCTAGAGATAGTAAAAATTTTTGCTCAAACTTAATATATCATTTACACCCAATTAAGGTTTATTACAAGACAAACTCATCGAACATGAACATCATATAAATTTACAATTAATTAGAAAACATGACCATAAATAATTTCCAAGTGCGTAAATTTTGCAACGCAATAAAGAACATCCGTTGTCGTATCGTTCTTTGCCACCCTCTGCTATATTGTAAAAGAACCTTTTCGAATACCCACAACCAACAAAAAGAAAACCTGACGCAGCCATGTCCTTTACAACAACATATTATAGTGCTGTCTGCCTACAAAATGCTATATAAGTTTATTTTCAGCAAAACCATTACTACCATTCCATGTTGTTTCTTTTTTTTTTATTTTGTGTTGCAGGACGAAAGATAATATGGAATAAGCGTAGAAAAACGGAAATAGAATTGACACACTGGTAAATAGGGTGGTACATCTATTTATCTTCAAATAAAAGTTTGATATACAAAAAAATCGTATCCCTTTTTTGGTAAGGTTAATATTTGGGCATGTGTGTATCAATTCTGCACATTTTGGTTAGTAGTTACACTGAATAGAAAAAAAAAACAAATCTAACAAAATAATTAAACTTGGAAAAAGTTGCTTTTCGAGCAGCTTTCAGCTAAGTAAACACTATACAGGAGTAGGACTAAGAATAAGAGTAAGAGTAAGAGTAAGAGTAAGAGTAAGAGTAAGAGTAAGAGTAAGAGTAAGAGTAAGAGTAAGAGTAAGAGTAAGAGTAAGAGTAAGAGTAAGAGTAAGAGTAAGAGTAAGAGTAAGAGTAAGAGTAAGAGTAAGAGTAAGAGTAAGAGTAAGAGTAAGAGTAAGAGTAAGAGTAAGAGTAAGAGTAAGAGTAAGAGTAAGAGTAAGAGTAAGAGTAAGAGTAAGAGTAAGAGTAAGAGTAAGAGTAAGAGTAAGAGTAAGAGTAAGAGTAAGAGTAAGAGTAAGAGTAAGAGTAAGAGTAAGAGTAAGAGTAAGAGTAAGAGTAAGAGTAAGAGTAAGAGTAAGAGTAAGAGTAAGAGTAAGAGTAAGAGTTAGAGTTAGAGTAAGAGTAAGAGTAAGAGTAAGAGTAAGAGTAAGAGTAAGAGTAAGAGTAAGAGTAAGAGTAAGAGTAAGAGTAAGAGTAAGAGTAAGAGTAAGAGTAAGAGTAAGAGTAAGAGTAAGAGTAAGAGTAAGAGTAAGAGTAAGAGTAAGAGTAAGAGTAAGAGTAAGAGTAAGAGTAAGAGTAAGAGTAAGAGTAAGAGTAAGAGTAAGAGTAAGAGTAAGAGTAAGAGTAAGAGTAAGAGTAAGAGTAAGAGTAAGAGTAAGAGTAAGAGTAAGAGTAAGAGTAAGAGTAAGAGTAAGAGTAAGAGTAAGAGTAAGAGTAAGAGTAAGAGTAAGAGTAAGAGTAAGAGTAAGAGTAAGAGTAAGAGTAAGAGTAAGAGTAAGAGTAAGAGTAAGAGTAAGAGTAAGAGTAAGAGTAAGAGTAAGAGTAAGAGTAAGAGTAAGAGTAAGAGTAAGAGTAAGAGTAAGAGTAAGAGTAAGAGTAAGAGTAAGAGTAAGAGTAAGAGTAACGGAAAAGTAACGAACGACTTTACTTTAAATCTAAATCAAACAATTAGATTCTCATAATCACAAATTTAGTGTTGACTTTCTATCCTTTCTTTTCGCTGAGTGTATTTTTTTTTAAACAGGAAATTTTTTTATATTTTGTCAGTATAGAGTATCGAAATCGTGTGGTCGGGTGAATCAACAAAAAAAAAAGGAAAAAACAAAATTTATTCTTGCAAAATGTATTCAATAACTTACAATTCGGGGGCACAGATACTTGTGTTGGCCTGTCCGCCGACGCCACATCAAGCGAGTCAATGGAAAGGACATAACATCCAATTTGATTTCATCGAATATAAAATAACGAACAGAATGTAACATTTCGTGGTTTTCCGCTCAAGGGCGCAAACGATTATGGCGACGAATTTGGCATTTCATTGGATACAATTTTTTACTTACATAATCCTCGAGGGTTCCCCTTAGTTTGCGTTTTTGTTTTCGATATTGGATTTTTTCTGTTGTTTTTTTTTTTTTTTTTTTCTTGTGGTGCTCTTCAATTTTTGTGTACTGGCCAAAAAGAGCTTGGCATTTTGTGAAAATATTTCTTGAGATGGCAATGGAGATTGAGATTTGTGTGTACGAGTAGCTGCTGTTGAAAGCAAAAGCAACTATTGGGTGTATACGGATAGATGACAAGGGACGGGTGGTCGTATTGAGGTGGGATGGTATGCTGCTGACACTTCGATTGGTAAATTTTATATTTCAAAATAGGTTTGGGCTTATTTATTGCAGGGATAAGTTTTATTTCGTTCTAACGAAACAATATAAATGATGACTGTGAAGAAAATATGTATTTTTTTTTCTTTTCTTTATAATATTGGTTCAATAAATTACATCACTATAGACCATACCAGTTGTATCTAACACCGCTAGCGTCGCGTCGAGTCGTTGTCTATTTGCCCTTAAAAAAATTGATGCGAAAAATATAGGCTCCCATGAATCCTTGTTAGCTATCACAATTGGAAAGATTTATTGTTTTTTTTTTTTTTTTTTTTTGTCTGAAAAAAGGTACTTTTCGCTGTATTCATTAATTAGATGGCAATATAAAATATGCTTTTCTGGTTTTGAAATTTTCGATTTGAATAAGTATTTTTTTACATTTTTTTTTATTTCATCAAAGATACCTCACCAGTCACCACAAATTGGTTCGAAACTTTCTAAATTTTGTTGATTGAAACTTTACTAATAAAAGATTTCCAGGCGCCCTATTCTGTATTTCGTAACAAGAATCAATCATATTCGAAAGTGCTTTTCGAAATTGGTACTTTTTAAAATTTTTGAAATGAAAAAATAGAAATTATTAGTTCTTCTACTTACGGCCTTGTAATCTTTGTCGCCCATTTCCCCTATGGTACCAATGTCTTACATGTCGTGACTGTGGACCGAAAACGCGTGCTCATAATTCTGCTGCCACAAAGCCTTAAGAAAATCTTAACTTCATAAAAAACTAAATTTGTATACGCTATAACGCCTTGTCCATTTATTGGCATTATTTCGAGCGTTTAACAATAATTTAATTTTCGATTCGTTAATAGTTTTGCCTCCTGCAAGTATTGCAGTGTCACCAGAAAAAGAAGCTACAATGGAGTTTTCTATTTGAAGTATATTGCGTGCAAGCAAAATGAACAAAAGGGGACCTAGAACACTACCTTGTGGTACCCCAGCCACTATTTCCTAATAATATTACAGTGATTAATGTTACAGTGAACTAATCGAAAAAAGGAAAAGAAAAGCTGTGCGTGGATGGCTATTTTTTATTTGAAAAATGAAGTAAATCATTTTTGGTTTTGAGAAAACGAATTCTCAAGCATCAAAAGGGCCACTCCGCTATAAAAGATCTTTGGCATCAAATTCTGTTACATTTTTTGTAAAAATGCAATGTTAAATAACTGTTTCTAGTAAAAACAAACAAAAATTCACGTTAAACTTTAAAAAGTTGGTGCTTAAAACATTAATTTTTCAAAGTTTAACATGAATATAAAAAAAAAAAAAAAACACTTTTGTAGTTAATGCTCAAGAAGATAGAGGGCGTCAAAGTTTCGAATATGTTTTTTAAAATTTTTTTGATTTATAAGGACTAAATTCTTACCTTCTTTGACTTTAAATTAAAGTTTAGCATTAATTCTAATGCTAAAAGAAGGCAACACATCATGACGAAACCACCAAAATTGTAAGAAAGATAAGTAATTACACTGGTCTGCAAGGAAATCCTCCTTTTGTTGAAACTATACTTTTATGAAGGATTTTTGTGTGCTGATTCCGAAGTCAAACTTGGCCTATCAGGCCACGTTTTTAGGATATTCCCGTTAGAAAATCTCGAAAACCCATTTTGTTGCTGTTTTTGAAGCAATATTTTGGCGTAATGTAAACATTTTCAACTAAACTTTTCACGGTTTATAAAAAAATTTCTTTTTTTATTTCCAATTCAGTTTCAATCTCCTCAATATCTCTTTTATTATTCGAGATATCTAAATTTAAGTAAGTTAAGTAGGTTTGGCATATCTTACCATAAAGAAACTGATCATTAAAAATTCATATCTCTTTCTCTCAAGAACAAAACTATACTTTTCTTTTAGATTTTAGTATGTTGATTTTGAATCCGAATTCAAAAAATTTCGATCAGCTCCTGTTTTTGAGATATAGTATTTTTTTTTAGATTTTTTAACCAAAAAAACACGTATAAATTTGTTTCAATGTATTTTATTATAGTTCTCTTTAAAAATTTTTAAATAAAATTTTTTACGTATTTGACTTTTTAAATATAACGGGTGTTATGATTTTACATTTCCCTTTATTAAGGTATTTTTGTTCATATCGGATTTACTAAAAACTGCAGGATTTCAATATTTTTGTTGTTTTTGTCAATTAGTATTTTAAAATGTATATGTGAACTTTAACTCATGTCATGAGAAATAAGTGCTCCAAATTTGAGCTCAATATTATTAATAATTTTATTTTCGTACTCGGTCAACCAAATCTTAAAGGGTTATTTTATTTATTTAATATCAATTAGAGTTTACAATCTCAAATCGACTAACGAAATTTTTAAATTATACATAGAATCATTATAAAATTAAAGCTACACAAAAAAATAAAATTATAAATTTACATTATTTAATTAGTTAAAAAATACAAATTAAACGCATAATTTACTCTATGAACGTTTTCGCGGAATAAGGTTCGAATTCTTAGTTCTCTAGAAGGAGCGTAAAGATCTATCAGCGATAACAAATAGGGACAATCAATATGATATGATAAAATATCACTGACAAAATTTATAGCAAACATCTTACGGCGGTTTTCTAATGTCTGTATACCAATAAGCTGACATCTAACGTTATACGAAGGCATTTCAATGTTCCAGCCTAGTTTGTGTACTACAAATCTTGTACATTTTTTTTGGACATTTTCTATCCTTGTAATATGAACATTGTAATGAGGATTCGACACTACGCAGCAATATTCCAGGACCGATCTAACATACGAAACATAAAGGGCTTTTAGTCCCTAAGACCAAACGAATTACGAAAAATAAAACCCAACATAGAGTTGGCTTTGTTCACCATGAATTCTGTGTGATGTACAAAGTTTAGCTTGTAATCAAAAATTACTCCAAGGTCTTTTTTAATAGAAACTCTTTCAAGGACATGATTATGCATATTGTAATCGTAAACGATAGGTAACAAACGACGAGTAAACGAAAAACATTGACATTTGGATATGTTTAGGGCTAATTGGTTTATATTGCACCAGTTGATAAGATTTTTAACATCATTTTGGAGAAGCGTACAGTCTGTTAAATTTTTTACACGTCTAAAAAATTTTAAATCGTCCGCAAACATAAGACACGTTGAGTTAGTAAGGACATCAGGAAGGTCATTTATAATAATAAGGAACAGCATTGGACCTAAATGACTCCCTTGTGGAACGCCGGAAGTTACAGAAAAGGGATGAGAGATAATCGAATCAATTGAAACCATCTGGCTGCGTCCTGTAAGATAAGCTGTCAGCCATTGAAGCATGTTGGAATGAAAACCTATGTTCTCTAATTTTTGTAATAAAATTTTATGATGCACCCTATCAAACGCCTTTGCAAAATCGGTGTAGATAACGTCCACTTGGTAACCCTTTTCTAATGAATTCAGAATACAATTCGTGAAAATGGTTAGGTTAGTGGAAGTTGATCTACCTGATACAAAACCGTGTTGGTACGGGGATATGGTTTCTTTTAATATAAAATTCAATTTATCGCAAACAATTTTCTAATAATTTAGGTATTGAGGACAATTTACTTATGGGTCGATAGTTTGTTATTTCCTGTTTTGGACCACATTTGTGAATAGGAGTAACGAAGGACGTTTTCCATTCTGGCAAAAATACACCATACTTTAACGAACTATTAAAGACAAAACACAAAACTCTAGATAGAGCGACGGAACATTTTTTCAAAACAATAGGTGGAATTTCATCCGGACCAGAATTAATGTCTTCAGTTAGACTACATAGAGCTAATTCCACATCCGATATGGTAACACTTAAATTACCTATGTTTAGACTATTTAGGGACTGGAAGAAAGAGGTGTTTGTGACATTACTAGAATCGATATAATTTGACTTAAAAAATTTAGCAAAGGCATCGCAAATAGATGGTAGACTTGTTAAAGTCGAACCTAAATATTGCATACTTTTAGGGAATCCATTTGATTTTTTTTTATTTTTAATGAAACTCCAAAAACATTTACTATTGACTCTTAACTTGGATTCCATAGAGTAAATATAGTTTTTATATAAAAATTTATTTAGAACATTGAAATTCTTTTCTAATTCATCATAAATACTGCGCAAATTGGCATCAGAAGAACACTTTCGTAAACATTTGTATGCTTTATTCTTTTTATTGTTTAAATTAATTAATCGACCGTTATACCAAGGAGGCTTAGAAGCATTTTTCAATTTAGTTTTACAAACGAATAGATCGATAGCCGTCTTAAGAGAACTAAGAAAATTGTTGTAAAAATTTGATAATTCACAAGATTGAATAAAAGTTAGGTTAGGTATTTTCTACAAACTACTCATATTTTTTAAAAAAATGGGACGTGATAGAATTTTTCTGAAACCAGATTTAGATTCAGGAAAGTCAAATCTTTCATAATTTCAAAAAAATTTTTGAAGGAAAAAAGAAAAGATAAATTTTGCAGACCAGTTTTATTATTATACAGGTACTTATTGAATTAAATATTCAATAATTTTTCATAAAATTTCCATTTCATTTTTGTCTAAAAAAGTTTTAATACCCAATGTAATAACAAACCGATTACACCGCTTCTGCAAACACTTAATTCCATTCTTCTATTCTATAAATCGAGCTTCATAACATTCTTAGTGTCAACCCTCAAAGTTAAACCCCTGACGTAGTAGGTCGACTCTTAAAATAAATTGCTTCAATATAGTTCAGTGACTCCTTTCATAAAGAAATAAGACGAATCTATTTAAGTCTCATTATTTTTAACTGCAGGAATTATCTAGCTGCAAATGGCTGCGCAAAATAATTTCCACAATCATCAAGCTACCAACCCCCCGCAGAAGAAAAATACGAAAAATGATGGACACTTTATCGCAACCACTGGCAATGTTGTCCTTCGTTCTATCGTCATTTGTTCGTTGGTTGGACCGTTCGTCCGTGCGTCGTCGTCGTTGGTGGTTCAATAAGCTTCAACAAAAGTGGTCACAGAATTGAAAAATTAAAAACATTAAAATAAATAACCACAAAGTTGTGATATTAATATCTCTGTACATTTTCAACACTGGGTTGAATGCCGGAGAGAGGTACTTCAGCACTAGAACTTGAGAGCTTCAGTTACAAAAAAAAAAAATACAATAAAAAACCATTACTAGGGCAGGACAATAGAAAATTTTTACGCAGAAGGCTATACAATGGTGGAAGTTTTTCTTAACGCCACTGACGATAAGCAATAAAAAGGGTCATTTTTTTGTTACCCAACAATGCTTATTTCATTTTTTAATTTGACTAAAACGTCCTGACGTAGCGGCAGTGGGGTGGGCTTCTGATGGTCCTGATGATGGTAGTTATACAGGCGCCCACTTCAATTGCTTCAAAACAGTTCGTTTGGTAGAATGCGTATTTCCGTCTCCAAGAGTTCGTACAGATGAAAAAAAAAAAAAATCCTGCGGACGTGTGCTACTATACTGAAACTGATGAAGAAAGGAAAAGCACGAATCATGTAACTGAGCGGAACTATACTAGCTGCTATACTCTGCTGGGAAAACAAAAAAAGAAATAACATCAAAAGAAGTTTTGTGCTTGGAAAATGAAGAAAATAGCACTTTGAACTGACGAAGTCGTAGTGGGGATAGAGAACAATACACAAAGAGGAGGAAACAATTTTTAATTAAACTTTTCCGTGAATAACAACATTATCCATAAACACTTCCAGACATTGGGCGAAGAACGAAGATGGAATGAAGAAAAAAAATATAGGGAAAGGTTTTCTTTTATTATTGTGTTTTGTTTTTTAATGTGAAATTTTTATTATAAGTTTTTATTTTATTTTCGCAAGAAAACAAAAAAAAAAAATTGCGAAGGTGGAGTAGTAATACAGAAATATCACTTCTCGTTTGACCAATATTAAAATGTCTTCGTCTGCTAATATCTTCGGAAAACTTAGGATGGTACGGAACACAAATTAGTCCTGTTTATTTGTATCTTATTGTTTTTCGAATTATTTCAAACAAAGGTGTTTGCATGTATAGACCAACATCTTGAAAGTTCTGTCGAATAACACAAAGAATAATTTCACAACACATGTTTCTAGCTCAAATGAAAAGGCTTGAATAACACAATAATTTCCTTAAGGGTTCGGGTTTCACTAAATTATTGCATTAACCCATCAAAATCGCGGAGCTAGTTATGAGCCGTGATTTAAATAAGCCGCTTATGACAACCTAGCTTGGGTTTGGCTCTAATGACCCCCCAACAAACAGTTTTGCTTCTGTAAAGCTTTACAGGTGCTTCTATAGCTTCTGTAAAGCTTTATAGAAGCGAAATTGTTATTTGGGCTCGTCAACCAGTAAGTATTTATCAGTGACTTTCCAAGTTAGACGTGTTCAAATTTTGGTAGAAATGATGGTACAGTCAAAAGCTGACTGGATAATTAATACAGCTATGGACAAAGAAATAGCACACTTTTGAATTTTCTTACAAAAATTGGATTTATTTAGGACCTTTTAACTTATATATTATAATTTTTATATCAGAACATGCATTAGCTTATGGGGATTCATAAAATTAATAATTATAAATTATTTCATTTCAATTCAATTTTAAAAAAATATGATTTGTAGAGAATACCCTTTTTTCTTGTAGACAAAGAAATAGCACACATTCCGAAAATCATAAAAATAATCATTTCTAAGGAAAAATTCTTACAATTTCCAATTAATTCAAAACTACTAAGTTAGTAACCACGGTTTTTCAAAGTTCCTTGGCACTTCTTTGGTTAACTTTCAACTAACGTCTGGTATTCACTTTGTGAAGTACGGTAGCACTCTTCTTTGATTCTGGTTCAAAGATCGTTTGAATTTTCGAATTTTGGTTCTTCAAGCTTAACCCTGACATCAATTAATAAATTTTCTATGGGGTTAAGATCGTGAATTTGAGATGGCTAGGTGCAAACTTCGATTTTTTTCGTCCGAAAACCTATCTTGTACTGTTTTTGATGCATGTTTGGGTCATTGTCATGTATGAATATCTAATTAACTGTTAAGAAATATGGTGATTTGGTATTCTAATGTGATATTAAGACAAAAGAATTTATCAATTTTGCCATCCACCTAACCAATGGGTTCTTACCATGCCAGGAAAATGCGCCCCAGACCATCAAATCCTATTCTCCTAGTTTCATCGTCTTTAGATAATACTTTGGCTTGTCCTTTTTACATTTAGGGCGATGCAAAGGTTTTGTCATCGGTTCCAATGCGGTTAACCTTGATTTCATCACTCCAAAAGACTCTCATTCAAAACTGCATGTTTTTATTCAGAAGTTTTTTAGCTAATGTTAGGCGATCTTTGATGTGTCTTTTTGTATGATTGGATTTATCTTGCTTGCCCTTCTCTACAACTCAGCATCATTAAGTATCCTTCTTAAAGGTCTGCTTAACACTTTTTTTCACCGAATTCTATATTTACTTGAGACAAAATCGTGCGAGATGACTTAAAAAGCCCACATTTGGACTTCTTCGTGATCGCTCTATCAACTCGTATGGAAGTTTTGCGGGGAAGAAGTTAACGCAATTTAATTTCAAAGTTTAAATTTCTATTTGCTCTTTCTAAATAAATGGCTTTATCCATCATTCATTCGAAAAATGTAGAGTTTAAGCTAATTGAGATGGATTTTTCCCTTAATTAAGAAGATCGAAAGTAATTCTCCTTTTTTTCGCAGTTTAATGATTTTTTCTGCCTATTTTTTTCAAAAATACTTGTTAATTAAATAGTAGCAATAAAATAAATGCATTTTCGTTTACAACTTTCGAACGCGGAATATAAATTTAACGGTTAAACGTTTGTGTGCTATTTCTGTGTCCACTAGCGAAAGAGACAGGAAAAGCATTATATTGCTAATGCAAATAAATATAGAAAATAACGGTACTTTTAAGATATTTTTGTCTCCTTCACTTTATTTCGACAATATATCAAAAGAAAAAAAAATTATAAAAAGCATTCCAAATATCTAAAATTCGATTCGCATGATTTTTCTCAATAGTGTGCTATTTCTCTGTCCATGGCTGTATAGGAAGTCTATACCTTTCATATGACTCATATTCAATAAGATATAATTGAATATATTATTTACCAATCTGAGATTTTCCACAAAAAAATCACATTTATATTAAATAACTTTGCTACCTCATTATTTATCAATTGGATATAAATATTCTTAGAATTTATTACTGTGAACAAACAAAAACGTATTTACACAAAGGTGCAGTATATGATATTTATTTTTTTAATAAAATTATACGCTTCAATTGATTTCATGTGAAAAGAAAACATATGTACCTATCTACATTATATGGCAAGCAAATACGGTTAATTGAACACTGAATGACAACCACATTAAAAATGATAGCAAAATATTGTGATTGTATTTAATTACGCTAATGATTATTATTATTGAAATATATTCTGTTTTGTTCGTTGAGTGGATGTTTTTATAAAAGGACAAAATTATGATGATGATGTGTACCTGCACGTATGTTGGCATTACTGTTATTATAACACATACCTTCCTTCATATAATATTATTCAAAAATTCAATTTTTGTATATTAAATAATTTTTTAAATAAATTCTTTTTTCTTTTGAAACTTTAAGTGAAATAATTGATTGAAAAATTAAGGATATAAACAAGTGAAGTAAATTACTTGTAAATTGGTTGCAAATGCTTGCTTTTTTATTTTTAGTTTTTAAGAGTTTATAATTTTTAAATTATTTTTTGCATGATTGTAACATTTATGTTAAGAACTTAAAAATTAAAAAAAAAACCTTAAAACTTTTAATTTGAAAACATTTTGGAAACTCACTAATTTTTGAAATAATGTTTTTTTCTTAAGGAGTAAAAAGAAGAAAACACAACTGCGTCGCACTTGCTCGTTGGTAGTTCAAAATGTGTACCTATTTATTTATTTATTTTCAAATGCTAGACCAATCTTTAACTGCTAAATTCCATATGTTAAATTTTCAATGACTATTTTAACCGTTTGAAAGGTCAAAGATATGTGAAAAAAATTTCAATTCTTCTGATTGATTGAGAACAATTAGTAAAACCTGAAGATGGGAAGAATTCTCGAAAAACATTTATTTTAATAAACAGTAAATTTATACATTATGAGAATAAGACAACATTCATTATCTTTAAATTATTGCTTTTCAATAAAAAAAAGTTACTCATACACCACAGTGAACTTTTAAGTAAAATCAAATCACAAACAAATAATTAACAAAAAAAGGTGTAATGAAACCAGTTGGCATTTATTAGTAATTTTTCACTGAATGTCAATATTAAACAGTTTTTCATTAGAAAATTTTTGGTGATGGAGATTTATGATTTAAAGAGACTAATTTTTTTTGTTGATGTCTCACTCAATCACTAAAAAAGCAACAGGTACCCAAACAAACAATAAATTAATAAACGAAATTGTGTTTTAAAAATTAGAATCTAGCAGTTAAATGTTTGATTTAAATTTGCAAATTATATATTCTACTGTATGATATTAAAGATCAATAAAATTATAGTTTAAAAGAAGACCAATCCATATGTTTTATGGTCAGTTTTAAATAATTCAAAGATATTTTATGGCATACCTAAGTGTGTACATAAATACTGATGAATAAATTAATTCTTTTTTTTTACTAATTTTTTAGTTTCTACAAATTAAATTTTTTGAAAGAGTGTTTTTTTAGTGTAAGAAATGCTTAAATGTTGAATATGTTTGTACAGTGTGTAGAATGATTTTTAAAATAAAACTAGCATAATGAATTCAATAGAAAAAAAAATTAATAAAACAATAGTAGGTATACCTACAATTAAATAAACTTAATTAAACTTAAGTAAGAACAGGATTTATATACACCGAGAAAAAAATGTCACCTTGAAATAAGATGATGCGCACATTAAATTTCACCACCTTTAAGCAGAAATATCCGCTTAAAATAAGATGATTCCACTCAAAGTCAGTTTAATTAAATGTGAACTTCATCTTAATTTAAAATTATAGTCACACTTTAGCTTTAGTTGCAGTTTATCATACTCATTTCCAACAGTGAGATAACACGATGGTAAGGTACTCGCCTGGTAACCCAACAGTTGAAGGTTCGATTTTCGGTGGCTGCTAGTTCTTTTTTTTTTTTCAATTTACGCATTCAAGAAATTGATGTGATTTGTCACCTTAATTTAAGGTGGAAGTCATCTTAGCAAAAAACCATGCAGAAATCCGCTTAAATTAAGATGCGATCCGCTTAATTCTATGTGGTCTGTTTTCACCGTGTAGGAATGCAATTAATTTTATTCTTTGCTGACGATGGAGCCATCATAAGTGAAGACCCGATATCCCTGCAACGAGCACTTGATGTATGGGTGGATGTTCTAGAAGGTAGTGGGTACCGCATAAGCGCGAAAAAGACATTTATTGACATTTATTTGAATGGTGTAGTGCTTCCCAAGTGTGAAAAGTTTAAATATCTGGGGTCTATGATAAATAACGAAGGTACTTGTGATGACGATATCAATCATCGCGTAAGCGTAGGGTGGATGAAGTGGCGGGAAAATTCTGCTATCTTCTGTGATCGAAAAATTCCCCCTAAGCTGAAAGGAAGGCTCTACACCGCAGTTGTGCGTCCAGCACTCACATACGGTTCACAATGTTGGACAATGTACAAAAAGTATGAGAGTAAGTTAACGGCAGCTGAGATGAAGATGCTTCGCATGACAGCAGGAGTAACAAAGCTTGATAGAATTAGAAGTACGAAGATCCGAGGAAGCCTTCATGTTAAAAACACCATCTCCCAAAAAATTGAACACGACCGACTCAGTTGGTATTGCCATGTTCAAAGGAGAGATCCTGAGAACCCCGTCAAAAAAGCAATATCATACAACGTTCCAACACGAAATAGAAAGAAAGGTAGGCCTAAAAACTCCTGGTACAAGCAAATGCAAAACCACCAGCATTCAGTTGGCCTTAGAAATGGAACAATACAAAACCGGGAGGCTTGCCGCCGATTTCTGAGGTCAACCCGGCGAACCCCACAGGCGGATCACTAGTGTGAAGCAGTTACGTGGGATAGTTATGATCCCCTCGACATCGAGATCATAACAGCGCCGAGAAAAAGGAAGAAGAAGAAGAAGAAGGAATGCAATTAATTTTCATTTTATAAATAAAAATTATTTTACCCTTTTTACCAAAACAAGCATTTTATTAAAGAATTTTTTGAGTAAAACCTCTTGTTTGAGACTATGTGCACAAAGTGCCCAACATATAAAATAATACCCTATGAATTCTAAACCTAAACCTTATTTTTAATTACACTCAATTTAATTGGAAACAAGAGAGTAATTTACTCCGAAAACGATCTGTAACTTGTTTTGATCTTTAATTTTGCTTTGTGCTCTTTTTTCGCTTTGGTAAATTCTATTGTAATTTTGTTAAGATCTTCCTTTTTCATTTTGGACCATCACGGAGATCACACCTAACATTATAAGTATCATTCAATTAAATAATTATATTGAAACTTACACAAACATTTTTTTACTGTCTATTTCTACATAAAATACAAACTACCTAAACAAATCAAACATTTAAAATACAATCCATGATTTATTATTGAACATTTTCTGGTCCTTCGAGCCGGATTAAAATTGAATTTAGGAAGTGATTGTGAACATTTTAATGCTAAAAATTAAATCAATTGTACCTACAATTTACTGTTAGCTGAATACGTATGAATTTCATGAATATCATATAAATTTTTGTGGTTTTATTATCACTGCATGTGCATGAGAACATACACCCAAACATTTTTTGATACAAAATTTTTGCAAAATCAAACGGTAAAATACCACTGATATTCGATTGGTAATCTATGGCATGATTAATCCAATGCATGTGTTTTTTTTTCTTGCATGAACTCTTTACAAACTTTTTATGAACATTTTGATTTGATGATCGGTTATTAAATATAAATCAAATTTATTTCTTTTTGAATTTTTTTACAAAAAATTGCATTACATAGACTATAAAAATGAACATAGTTAAAGTGAGATGTGGCCATGCCAAGGCGGGAATAACTAGGGCATTATCATTCGCATTGACAATCGATGATTCCACATCAATCGATTTGTTGGAAATTCATATGACTCGGCTTACGGACGCCTGGTCTAATTTCACAACTCACCAGGATAGCTTGTATGAATTTTGCGATGACGAAGCGTTAGTAGATCCAGAGGAAGAGTTTGCCGAGTACGAAGATAAGTACTGTCAGGCTTATGCTTTAATACAAAATTCAATTCGCAATCTCTCAAAGTCTAGTTCTATAACAGATCAATCGTTAGGTGATACATTAGCGTCTCAGCAAGCTTCAATTCTAAAAAAATTAGATGCAAATCAAGTTAACCCCAAAACTGTCAAATTGCCAGAGTGTAAAATTCCTACATTTTATGGTGATTACAAAGACTGGCCTGGTTTCAGGGATCTTTTTACTGGAACAATTGATCGTAACACTTCGATTACTGCAACTCAAAAGTTTCAGTATCTAAAATCTTTTTTGGGTGGAGATGCAGCAAACCTAATTAAACATATTTCATGTTCCGAGAATAATTATTTAGAAGCGTGGGATAAACTTGAGGCGCGGTTCGACAAGAAACATTTAATTATTCAATCGTTCATACAATCGTTTATTTCGTTGCAATCGTGTAGTTCTAACAACGTGCAGTCTCTTCGAAAACTGACAGATGGGGCTGACGAGACCATACGAGGTTTAAAGGCACTTGGTTCTGAGTCGAGAGATCCTTGGCTTATTTTTATTTTGCTACAAAAAGTAGACCACGAAACAAAACAGGCATGGGCAGAAGAAATCGGTTCAAACGATGAATGTACTATTAGCAAATTTCTTGAATTTTTGGAAAACCGCTGTAGCTGCCTTGAATCATGCTATACGTTACCTGTAACTCGTTCTTCTAAAACAACCAACAAGGCTCAAAGTAGTGTTCGAACACACTTGGTGGAAACCAAAATAGGGTGTCCCAAATGTCAAGAAGACCATCTTCTTCCTTCTTGTAAGGCATTTATGGGCTTATCGGTGGATGCACGCCGTAAATTCGTTAAGGAAAAGTCTTTATGCTTTAACTGTCTTCGATCAGGTCATCCTTCCAACAAATGTCATTCTAACTTTCGATGTAAGATGTGCTCTACTCGTCATCACACTCTAGTACATCCTATACAAAACGCAAACACGTCACATTCAAATACAAGTTCTAATCAGGATGAAAAGCAATCTCCTCCTTCTTCGTCACCACGACAGGATACTATTGATCCCATTGTAATTAACCATTCTCTTGAAGCCAATCATCATACAAGTACTATTCTTCCTACTGCTGTGGTTAGAACTCGTGATAAGCAAGGAGTTTATCAAAATATTCGTGTACTACTTGATACAGGATCCCAAGTTTCCTTCGTGACTGAACAATGTGTTCAACGACTAGGGCTCTCTCGGAAACGAATACGTATTCCTATTTTGGGAGTCGCATCTACTTCGGCAGGTGTTACTAACGGTCTGGTAAACCTGACTATACATTCCACACATGATTCAAATAATATTGACATCGATTGTTACGTCATTACAAAGTTGACATCGTTGCTTCCATCAACTGAAATAACAAATATCGATTTCACTAAAATATTTTCCATGAACCTAGCAGATCCAGCCTTCAATATTCCTGGCCCAATAGACATTTTGATTGGATCAGATAAAGTGTTTAGCATTATTAACGGACCATCTGAAGCAATAGTTACAGGGGGTCCTAAATCAATTCCGACTATATTCGGCTGGGTGATAGCTGGAAGCTATCAGCAGCAAGATTCACGAGATAAGGCAGTAAGGTCATTTTGCACTCGATTAGACTACTCGCAACATGTCGATTTGGAACGCTTTTTTCGACTAGAAGAGGTTAATTATGAACCATTTCTATCGGTTGAAGAGCAACAAGCTGAAGAGCATTTTGCTTCAACACACAGACGTCATGAAGATGGAAAATACATGGTTGAGTTACCATTTAAAAATAATGTTATTCTTAATGAAGAAGGTTCACTTCGGTTGGCATTAAATCGACTATTTTCTATCGAACGCAGATTCTTATCTGATCCAAATCTGAAAACATCGTATTCAAAATTTATAGAAGAATATATATCGCTTGGTCATATGGAAGAAATTCCACCAAATGAACTACAAAAATCAACGCCACATTATTATTTGCCACATCACCCAGTTATAAAAGAAGATAGCACCACAACCAAGGTGCGCGTGGTGTTTGATGGTTCTGCTAAACTGAATCACAGCGGCACCTCGTCTTTGAATGAATCACTTCTCGTTGGCCCCACAATTCAGCGGGACATATTTTCTATCTGCCTAAGATCTCGTCGTCATTCATATACAATTACAGGGGACATCGAAAAGATGTACCGCCAAATCTGGATTTCCCCTAAGCACACAAATTTTCAGCGGATTATTTGGCGTGACAATCCTGAAGACCCTATTAAACATTTTAAGCTTTTGACGGTAACGTATGGTACTTCAGCTGCTCCTTTTTTGGCAGTACGAACTCTCAAACAACTCGCATTAGACGTCGCTGAAAGTAACCCACGCGTTAGTTCGATTATTTTAAACGATTTTTACGTTGATGATATAATAACCGGTGCTGACTGTGTTGACGAATTGATTTCTCTTCAAAAAGAACTGGTAGATGTGCTCCATAGCGCCGGTTTCAACCTTCGCAAATGGACCACAAACTGCTGGCCTCTTCTACTATCACTACCAGAAGATCAACGACAGATGTCGCCAATTGAATTCGAAGATTCTAATATGGTTAAGGTGCTTGGGTTGCAGTGGTGTCCATCAAAGGATTCTTTCACGTACAAGGTCAAATTTCCTAACAAACTAAACTGTACAAAACGCGGAATACTTTCAGATGCTTCAAGAATTTTTGACCCACTTGGATTTGTTGCACCGGTTATAATCGCAATCAAGATATTCTTTCAAGACCTTTGGCGAGAAAAGTTGGGCTGGGACGACCAGGTTCCGGAGGAAATGGCACTTCGTTGGACTACCATTCGAGATCAGCTTCATCTCATCGAGTCTATTTCTGTCCCTAGAATCATATGGACCAACAAAGTAAATTGTGAACTACATGCCTTTTGCGATGCTTCTTTGGATGCCTATGGAGCTGTAGTGTATTGCCGTAGTATAAGCCTAAGTGGAGGTATTTCTGTGTCTTTGGTGGCCGCCAAGACCAGGGTCGCACCCATTAAAATTCTTTCTCTTCCTAGGCTCGAGCTATGTGGAGCTTTGCTACTAACACACCTAATTAATAAAATAAAACTATCTTTACAGGCTGATGATCTAAGAGTATTTGCGTGGACAGATTCCGCAATCGTTTTGCATTGGTTATCTGCAACCCCCAAAAAATGGTCTGTTTTCATAGGCAATCGAACATCAGAAATTTTATCGTCAATTCCTCGAAAAGCATGGAATCATGTAAGGTCTGAATGTAATCCAGCTGACGTTGCATCCCGTGGAATCTCACCACAAACCTTAACGTCTTTTAGCATGTGGTGGAATGGTCCAGCTTGGCTCAGCAAAGAATCTAGTGAATGGCCACTATCACAGTATGGTATACAAGATATATGTGCAGATCAATTAGAGGAACGTAAATCAAATAATGTTCAGGTATTTGTGTCCAATATAAAATATAAAATTCGAGATAAAATACTACAGGAAATCATCGCAAAGTCATCTAATTGGATAAAATCGGTGCGCGTACTAGCCTACATATTTCGTTTTATAAGAAACTATCTCCATTTACCAAAAGCTAATGATTGTAATTATCTAACTACAGAAGAAATCGCGGAATCAAAAACTCGTTTAATTAAATGTGCTCAGAACTCAACTTTTTCGTCTGAAATTGAAATTCTTAACAATTTTAAAGAGCTGCCGTCGCGTAGTAAGCTTATATCCCTGTCTCCGTTCCTCGATCAAAATAATGTGCTTCGCGTTGGTGGTCGCCTTTCTTACTCGGACTTATCTTTCAATGAAAAGCATCCTATAATCTTATGCAAATCGCATCGAGTAACAAAATTAATCGTTGAATACACTCACACTCATTATCTCCATGCCGGTGTATCTCTAGTGTTTACAATACTTAAACAAAACTATCACATCATTGGGTGCAGAAACTTGTTGCGAAAAACAATACATGATTGTGTTAAATGCTTTAGGCAGCGCAAGACATCATCTACTCAATTCATGAGTGATCTTCCAGTTGAGCGGGTACGATTTTCGCGTCCCTTTAGCAAAGTTGGTTGTGACTATGCAGGCCCTATAACTTTGCGTTTAGCTCATGGGCGAAATCCAAAGTTTATAAAGGCATACATAGCTATTTTTGTATGTTTCGTTACTAGAGGTATACATATTGAACTTGTCGGAGATCTTTCTTCAAACGCGTTTCTCTTGGCTTTAGATCGGTTCGTGTCACGTCGCGGAAAGCCTTCAGAGATATGGAGTGATAACGCAACAAACTTCCATGGCGCAAAAAGAATCCTTGGAGAGCTTTACAATCTTCTCCTCAGTGAACAACACCATAATATAATCATCGACCATCTCTCTAAAGACCATATAACCTGGAAATTTATACCACCTTCCGCACCTCATTTTGGAGGATTGTGGGAGGCTGGTGTAAAGTCTGTTAAAAACCACCTTAAACGTGTAATCGGAGAAAATAGACTAACATATGAAGAAATGTATACTCTGCTTGCTAAAATCGAGTGCCTCCTTAATTCGCGCCCTATGTGGCAAACTTCAGACTACGAACCCACAGCCTTATCTCCCTCCCACTTTATGATAGGAGAATCGTACTCTGCAATCCCTCAACCAGATCTTATTAATTTAAATATTTCAAAGCAAACTAACTGGTATCTTTTACAGACATTGATGCAAGGGTTTTGGAAGCGGTGGCACCACGAATATCTGACGTCTCTACAAAATCGACCCAAGTGGAAGAAGTTCCAACCCAACTTACAAATAGATGACATAATTTTGCTCAAGGAACCTAATTTGCCTCCGTCTAAATGGATTCTTGGCCGCATAATCAACACACATCCTGGTGAAGACGATAGATGCAGAGTTGTAACCGTGCGAACACAATTTGGAAATTATACACGCCCAATAGTAAAAATAGCTCCTTTGCCAAAAACTGAAAGACCGGAGTCTTCCAGGGGGGGCTGAATGTTTGAGACTATGTGCACAAAGTGCCCAACATATAAAATAATACCCTATGAATTCTAAACCTAAACCTTATTTTTAATTACACTCAATTTAATTGGAAACAAGAGAGTAATTTACTCCGAAAACGAACTGTAACTTGTTTTGATCTTTAATTTTGCTTTGTGCTCTTTTTTCGCTTTGGTAAATTCTATTGTAATTTTGTTAAGATCTTCCTTTTTCATTTTGGACCATCACGGAGATCACACCTAACATTATAAGTATCATTCAATTAAATAATTATATTGAAACTTACACAAACATTTTTTTACTGTCTATTTCTACATAAAATACAAACTACCTAAACAAATCAAACATTTAAAATACAATCCATGATTTATTATTGAACACCTCTGAAAAATATGTTCATCAGTTATTAAAGACTGAATCTAATCTAAATTTACTGGTCTGCAAAATTTAACTTTTTTTTTCTCCCTCAAATAATTTTTTGATATTATGAAAGATTAGACTTACCTGAATCTAAATCGGGTTTCAGAAATATTCTATCAGGTACCATTTTTGTAAGAATGTGGGTAGTTTCTAAAAAATCACCCTTTTGGATTCATTTGAACTTGTATAAAATTAAAACTATTTGTCGCATTGAGCACAAATTTTAAGGACTTATTTTTCATAATATGACCTATCCTTTTACATTAATGTTTACTCATATTTTTAAAATACTGATTGACAAAAAAAGCAGAAATATCGAAAATAAATAATAAAATATCAACGCCCATTATATTTAAAGAGTCAAATATTATGTAAAGAAAACCATAATAAAATACATTAAACAAAATTTTTACGTGTTTTGTAATTTTATATACTATTTTTCTAGTTAGAAATATCTTATGTGTAATAAACCATTCGATAACCCTGCCTTGTAAAGCTTCAGATTTGTTTCTCCTAGAAACAAAAGTATACTTTTCTTATAGTTTTTGATGTGCTGTTAGAATCCGAAGTCAAAAATAATCTATCACGCCAGGATTTTGATATATTTGCATTAAAGTATCACAAAATCAAGTTTTTTTTTTTAGACAATCTCAACAAAAAAAAACTACTATATCTCAAAAACCAGAGCTAACTGAAATTTTTTGAGTTCGAATTCAAAATCAGCACACTAAAGTCCATTAGAAAAGTATACTTTTCTTTTAGTGAGAAAGATATATTAATTTTTAGAGATCAGTTTCTTTATGGTTAGATATGCCAAACCTACTAAACTTACTTAAATTAATATATCTCGGAGAGGAAAAGAGATATTGAGAAGATTGAAACTGAATTTGAAAGAAAAAAATAAGTTCTTTCATAAACCGCAACTATTTTAATTGAAAAAGATTACATTATGCCAATATACGAGTATTACTTCGAAAACAGCAAAAAATATGGGTTTTAGAGATTTTTTAACGGGGATACATAAAAAACTTGACGTGCTAGGTCAATTCAGACTTCGGATTCGTAATCAGCATACAAAAATCCTTTAAAACAGTATAGTTTTATTTAAAGGAGGATTTCTTTGCAGACCAGTGATAGGTATACAAAAGGGAAAACTGAATTTTCTATTATCGTAACACATACCGTCAGTCCGTTAGAAAACCGACGCGATATCAAAATTTTCCCCAAAAAGCCAATGAAAAGAGCTTTATTGAAAGGAGTCATGTCTTCAAACAAAATAAACTAATATTTCATTATTTGACCTTATGTGACTTGGCCTACTTCGCCGCTACGACCGACCAGCCACTATACTCATAAGTCATAACATTCTTGATATTAAATAACTGTAAGCCCCCGAAGTCATTTTAAATTTTGTTTTGTTTTCAATGAAAAATCTTGACCCATATTTCTGTTTATGAACTTTTTATATTAGGTTTATATATTTTTGTTTTCGTCAAGGAAATAGCTGTTCTTTTTCATAATATTTTTCTAGTCGGAGTCGGTTCTAGCCATATCCCCGAACAACATCTTATATTATTTTCTACTTTTCGCGACTCTCCTAAGGCCAACTATTGTGTATTATTTTTTTTTTTTTTTTGCAGCTGATACCACATAAATTCCTCGTAAGTCAGTATTCCAGTATTATTTGTGGGGAGAAAATTCTTCTGGACAAATAATAACAAACCGTGTGGTGGTTTCTTCATTTTCGTTTGAAAAATAGTTGGTTTTTTTTTACGATGATGTTGTTGTTGTTGGAAAAATAAGAAAAACATTTCAATTTCGATTCACAAAGTATGTCAACATCAACAAGCTAGAAAAAACATTTCATATTTTCGTTTTCATTTTTCATAGGCGGATTGTGAAAGCATGCAAATAGTCATAGAGAGAAGTGTGTGTATGGGTACCAGGACTTTTATTTATGCACTCTTGAATATCCACATTCACACCCTAACCTCAACATGAAATGCCTTATATTTTTCTTGAATAGAATCCTGGCATTCGTTTTGGTATTATTTTTAAGTTCAATAGTGACATTCGTCTTTGAATGAAATGCAATGTTTTCTTCAAAGAGAATTTCTTCTATAAAGAGTAGAAAATACAAAAAAAAATAATATTAATATTTCTCTTGTCCAGAACTTCAGGGATGTCTCGAAAAAATGTTATTTGTTTTATATCGACATAATATTTTGATTGTTAAATTTGTGGCAAATTAGGTCAGAAAAGACTTCTGTAGACACACTTTGTTTGAGCTTTGAAGATAATAACAGTATGCTTATTCAAAAAACCGACAGATGGCGCTATTATCAACGCGTTTTGGACGCGATTAGGACGCGTTTAGGACGCGTTTTGGATGCGTTTAGGAAGCGTTTTGGACGCGTTTAGGACAAGTTTAGGACGCGTTTCGGACGCGTTTTGGAAGCATTTAGGACGAGTTTTGGACGCGTTTCGGACGCGTTTTGTACGCGTTTTGGACGCGTTTAGGACGCGTTTCGGACGCGTTTTTGACGCATTTAGGACGAGTTTTGGACGAGTTTGGGATGCGTTTTGGGCGCGTTTCGGACGCATTTAGGATGAGTTTTGGAAGCCTTTTGAACGCGTTTTGGTCACGGTTTGGGCGTGTCATTCTCATATAAAAGAAAAACAATAAGTTTCTAAATGCTTAGGTGCTCGTATTTATAATAATAATAAACATTTGTTTGGGCTCGCTACACTTTGCAATGGATTGAAGATATTCTAAAATCATTGAAACACTATTAGGTCGCGCATTGTCGTACATCGGAATAAACTATGGACCAGTTCTAGGGCTCATTGGAAATGCATGGAAAGCTCTTCACTAACTCGAACGTGTTGTTACGCAGATTCCACCCCAGGAAAATGACCCACCTCTACAAAGTTCGTTAGTTGACAGACAAACTTTAGCAAATCCACTGGAAATATGGCAATAATAGATCTAGTAGAGTTAAAAATGTGTGCGTCAAATTTGAGCATGAATGTAGTTTTTTTCACTTTTTTCTATGACTCACCCACTTATGAAAAAAAAATCAAGATCTGCTACATTTTTTTTCTATGCATTTTTTAAAATTTTGTTTAAACTGTCCCATCACCTGTTCATTGACCCATCGACTGTTAATTAATAAATTTTATTATATAATTTAATCAATTTCGCGAATCGCAAAAATGATGTTAATTTATGCATCTTTTTTGCAGATACCTATGTATAAAAAAAAGTCATTAAATGTGGTCTAGTTTTTTATTCCTTGTCTAAAAAAATAATTTTTTTTCAAAAGGAATACCAGGGAGATCTGGTCGTCCAGGCGTAAGAGGAGACACAGGTCGTAATGGATATAAGGGAGTTAAAGGAAACAAAGGATTTAAGGGGAATACTGGAATGAAAGGGTTTCATGGAAGAAAAGGAAGTCAAGGGTCTGAAGGTCGAAAGGGTCAAAAAGGCAGAGAAGGTTGGGAAGGTGAAATTGGACAAAAGGGTACAAAAGGACTGAGAGGTGATGATGGATTAAGAGGACAAGCTGGTGCGGCGGGGTCTATTGGGGCACCAGGTCCAGGATCAAATACATTTGCAGCATCAAACGCTGCAGCATCGAACACAGCAGAGGCAGACAATTCATCGCCAACAACAACGACATCTTCTTCGACGACAACCACTACATCAGAACCAGATACATCATCAACAACAACCACGACGACAACCACAACACCAGAACCAGATACTTCGTCATCAACAACAATGACAACTTCTTCGACGACAACCACTACAACAGATCCAGATACATCATCATCAACAACAACCACGACGACAACCACAACACCAGAACCAGATACATCCTCATCAACAACAACGACAACTTCTTCCACGACAAGCACTACACCAGATCCAGAAACATCCTCATCAACAACAACCACGACGATAACCACAACACCAGAACCAGATACATCATCATCAACAACAACCACAACACCAGAACCAGATACATCCTCATCAACAACAACGACAAGTTCTTCCACGACAAGCACTACACCAGAACCAGATACATCCTCATCAACAACAACCACGACGACAACCACAACACCAGAACCAGATACATCATCATCAACAACAACGACAACTTCTTCGACGACAACCACTACACCAGAACCAGATACATCCTCATCAACAACAACGACAACTTCTTCCACGACAACCACTACACCAGAACCAGACACATCCTCATCAACAACAACCACGACGACAACCACAACACCAGAACCAGATACATCATCATCAACAACAACGACAACTTCTTCCACGACAACCACTACACCAGAACCAGATACATCCTCATCAACAACAACGACAACCACTACACCAGAACCAGAAACATCCTCATCAACAACAACCACGACGACAACCACAACACCAGAACCAGATACATCCTTATCAACAACAACGACAACTTCTTCGACGACAACCACTACACCAGAACCAGATACATCATCATCAACAACAACCACGACGACAACCACAACACCAGAACCAGATACATCCTCATCAACAACAACGACAAGTTCTTCCACGACAAGCACTACACCAGAACCAGATACATCCTCATCAACAACAACGACAACCACTACACCAGAACCAGAAACATCCTCATCAACAACAACCACGACGACAACCACAAAACCAGAACCAGATACATCCTCATCAACAACAACGACAACTTCTTCCACGACAAGCACTACACCAGAACCAGATACATCATCATCAACAACAACCACGACGACAACCACAACACCAGAACCAGATACATCCTCATCAACAACAACGACAACTTCTTCCACGACAAGCACTACACCAGAACCAGATACATCCTCATCAACAACAACCACGACGACAACCACAACACCAGAACCAGATACATCCTCATCAACAACAACGACAACTTCTTCCACGACAAGCACTACACCAGAACCAGATACATCATCATCAACAACAACCACGACGACAACCACAACACCAGAACCAGATACATCCTCATCAACAACAACGACAACTTCTTCCACGACAAGAACTACACCAGAACCAGATACATCATCATCAACAACAACGACAACTTCTTCGACGACAACCACTACACCAGAACCAGATACATCCTCATCAACAACAACGACAACTTCTTCGACGACAAGCACTACACCAGAACCAGATACATCATCATCAACAACAACGACAACTTCTTCGACGACAACCACTACACCAGAACCAGATACATCCTCATCAACAACAACGACAACTTCTTCGACGACAACCACTACACCAGAACTAGATACATCCTCATCAACAACAACGACAACTTCTTCGACGACAACCACTACACCAGAACCAGATACATCCTCATCAACAACAACGACAACTTCTTCCACTACAAGCACTACACCAGAACCAGATACATCATCATCAACAACAACCACGACGACAACCACAACACCAGAACCAGATACATCCTCATCAACAACAACGACAACTTCTTCCACGACAACCACTACACCAGAACCAGATACATCCTCATCAACAACAACCACGACGACAACCACAACACCAGAACCAGATACATCATCATCAACAACAACGACAACTTCTTCCACGACAACCACTACACCAGAACCAGATACATCCTCATCAACAACAACGACAACCACTACACCAGAACCAGAAACATCCTCATCAACAACAACCACGACGACAACCACAACACCAGAACCAGATACATCCTCATCAACAACAACGACAACTTCTTCGACGACAACCACTACACCAGAACCAGATACATCATCATCAACAACAACCACGACGACAACCACAACACCAGAACCAGATACATCGTCATCAACAACAACGACAACTTCTTCCACGACAAGCACTACACCAGAACCAGATACATCCTCATCAACAACAACGACAACTTCTTCCACGACAAGCACTACACCAGAACCAGATACATCCTCATCAACAACAACCACGACGACAACCACTACACCAGAACCAGATACATCCTCATCAACAACAACGACAACCACAACACCAGAACCAGATACATCATCATCAACAACAACGACAACTTCTTCCACGACAACCACTACACCAGAACCAGATACATCCTCATCAACAACAACGACAACTTCTTCGACGACAACCACTACACCAGAACCAGATACATCATCATCAACAACAACCACGACGACAACCACAACACCAGAACCAGATACATCGTCATCAACAACAACGACAACTTCTTCCACGACAACCACTACACCAGAACCAGATACATCCTCATCAACAACAACGACAACTTCTTCCACGACAACCACTACACCAGAACCAGATACATCCTCATCAACAACAACGACAACTTCTTCGACGACAACCACTACACCAGAACCAGATACATCATCATCAACAACAACCACGACGACAACCACAACACCAGAACCAGATACATCGTCATCAACAACAACGACAACTTCTTCCACGAAAACCACTACACCAGAACCAGATACATCCTCATCAACAACAACGACAACTTCTTCCACGACAACCACTACACCAGAACCAGATACATCCTCATCAACAACAACGACAACTTCTTCCACGACAACCACTATACCAGAACCAGATACATCATCATCAACAACAACCACGACGACAACCACAACACCAGAACCAGATACATCCTCATCAACAACAACCACGACGACAACCACAACACCAGAACCAGATACATCATCATCAACAACAACGACAACTTCTTCCACGACAACCACTACACCGGAACCAGATACATCCTCATCAACAACAACGACAACCACTACACCAGAACCAGAAACATCCTCATCAACAACAACCACGACGACAACCACAACACCAGAACCAGATACATCCTTATCAACAACAACGACAACTTCTTCGACGACAACCACTACACCAGAACCAGATACATCATCATCAACAACAACCACGACGACAACCACAACACCAGCACCAGATACATCGTCATCAACAACAACGACAACTTCTTTCACGAAAACCACTACACCAGAACCAGATACATCCTCATCAACAACAACGACAACTTCTTCCACGACAACCACTACACCAGAACCAGATACATCCTCATCAACAACAACGACAAGTTCTTCCACGACAACCACTACACCAGAACCAGATACATCCTCATCAACAACAACGACAACTTCTTCCACGACAACCACAACACCAGAACCAGATACATCCTCATCAACAACAACGACAACTTCTTCCACAACAACCACAACACCTCAACCAGATACATCGTCATCAACAACAACGACAACTTCTTCCACGACAACCACTACACCAGAACCAGATACATCGCCATCAACAACAACGACAACTTCTTCCACGACAACCACAACACCAGCAGAACCAGATACATCATCATCAACAACAACCACGACGACAACCACAACACCAGAACCAGATACATCCTTATCAACAACAACGACAAGTTCTTCCACGACAAGCACCACACCAGAACCAGATACATCCTCATCAACAACAACGACAACTTCTTCCACAACAACCACTACACCAGAACCAGATACATCCTCATCAACAACAACGACAACTTCTTCGACGACAACCACTACACCAGAACCAGATACATCATCATCAACAACAACCACGACGACAACCACAACACCAGAACCAGATACATCCTCATCAACAACAACCACGACGACAACCACAACACCTGAACCAGATACATCCTCATCAACAACAACGACAACTTCTTCCACAACAACCACTACACCAGAACCAGATACATCCTCATCAACAACAACGACAACTTCTTCCACAACAACCACAACACCAGAACCAGATACATCCTCATCAACAACAACGACAACTTCTTCCACAACAACCACAACACCTCAACCAGATACATCCTCATCAACAACAACGACAACTTCTTCGACGACAACCACTACACCAGAACCAGATACATCGCCATCAACAACAACGACAACTTCTTCCACGACAACCACAACACCAGCAGAACCAGATACATCATCATCAACAACAACTACGACGACAACCACAACACCAGAACCAGATACATCCTTATCAACAACAACGACAAGTTCTTCCACGACAAGCACCACACCAGAACCAGATACATCCTCATCAACAACAACGACAACTTCTTCCACAACAACCACTACACCAGAACCAGATACATCGTCATCATCAACAACTACGACTTCTACAACTACAACACCACCAACATCTTCAACAACAATGACAACGACATCGTCAACAACAACAACACGTTCTCTTCTGATAGATGTAGATCTAAACCTTGGTTGAAATTTATCAAATGATTTCATAGGACTATTTTGTATGTATATTATTTAAAGAAAAATTAATAAACATATTTCATATAAATATTGGTCGACTCTTTTCTTAAATTTTTAATCTCTCAGATTTGACACCGATTTCATAGTCAGAATGTGAAGGAAAAATATCACTTTAACAAGAGGAATAGAAGCAAAAATGTTGACAGAAACTCCTCAAATTTAGTAAATTATTTCTCAAAATTTAATAATACCTTCCCATTCCACTGATATTAAGATTTTATCAAGATCCCATGAAATCCCAGTTCTAATGATTTATTACCTAAGATACATAAGTGAAGTAAAATCTTTAAAACTTGGAAATTAGTTTTGGATGTTCTTCGACCTATTAACACGCTGATCTGTTTGGAGTATACACTTCTGATCTTTTTTAAGGTTTAGAAGACCAGCAACCAGACTGTATTCTATGTCCTTAATAGTTTTTTTTTTTCAGTTATGTCTGTACTAGCAAGCTATTGACAATTAATTTTTCCGGTGCCTTAGGAAAATATGGTTCCTTCCTATCTAATGTTGCTAATATTACACTTTTTTCAAACCTCCTGTCTAATGTTGCTAAGTTCAACTCTCCTTCTGTATGGATCTTTTCTCGTATTACTTCTGGGTCTACGGATTCCGGTTCTGTACTTGGCTATTAATGACATCCTAATTGGTGCATATAAGTTATGGATTTGTTTATTATATGAACTAAAAAAAACAGTTTTTGTACTTTTTGCTCAATGAAGTGAGCTCTTTTATTGATAGAAGTAAACTCAATTATATATATTTTGTTGGCCCGAAAGAAACCTAATTTTATTATTATGTTGTTAGTGTTGCTGACTGTAGTACTGCTGACTTCATATTCCTGGAATTCCCACCTGTGGGAACCCTCGCTGCAGTCTGGTCACTGGCTCGTGTTGACTGGGGTCGACAACATGTTGTGTCAGCTAAGTTGTGTCGCGCGTGTTGTTAGCGACGACAACTTATACTGTGATAACTCCTCCCTTCTTAAATTCGACTGTCCTCAGTCGACAAATAGAGCACTGGTATTTTGTTTTGGTCCATATGATCTTTCTTTGGTTCTTCTTTGATTTGTATGACTTTCTTGGTTGGAATGATTATTTTGACGATTATTGCTAGTATGGAAAGTATTAGGATGGTCGAAAGGCTATAGTTGGCGATTTTATGGATGTTTGCATCGCTTTGGATTTTCTTTAGATGCACCGTGTTGTTGATGTGCAGTTCTTTGAGCATTTCCATTGTGAGAATCTCCTTGTAGGTTTTTGTTGAAAAGTTCTCATGCAAGATTGCAGGTAATGGCTTTCCTGCTGGAGTCTCCTTTGATAGGTATTCCTGCCCATCTATAACTATTGATATGTTGCTGTATTGCACAATGAAGGAGCCAGTTAGATTTACTTTCTTATTTTCCACCAGAATAGAGCCGTTGAATTGGTTGAGTAGTATTGTTCCTGGGTGTATTTCCTCTACAGTCGGGATATGCTGGTTGTTGATTTCGTCGCAGTTTAGTTGTTTACTTTGGATTAGGTTTCTTGTACAATTGTCGTTTTCTAAATTTATAATTTCGTTTCTTTTACAGATAGTTAGATTGTTGCAAGTATTGCATTTACTTTTTACACCATATATTTTATTGTTACAATTTAATATGTTCTCATAATTTATTTTAATTACATTTTTATTTTGTTTAATAGGTTTGATTAGAATTTTTGTACAAATCTCTGTTCCCGTTGTGGGAATAGTTATTATATAAAGTAAATTTGTATTATTGGAGGCTATTTTTACATTCGAAAATTCTAGTGCCTCTTCTAAGTTAATGAATGGTACATTTTGCTTATTAAATTTTTCTTTGACAATTTCGATTTCGGAATTAGATAAAATAAATGAATTTATTATGTTATTTTTTGCCCAAAGTAGAGCGTATTCTATATTGATTATTTCTTCTTTTATGATTTGTACTTTGAACTTAATGTCTAACAGAAATTCGTTTTTTTGGATTGCATTAAGTTTAGTAATTTCTACTAAATTGTTTGTTATATTGCTTATTTTATTTATTTTTTTTGTTAATACATTATTAATAATGATTTGTTTCTCATTATTTTGTAATAATTTTTGTGTGTGTGCTTTTATAATTCGGAAATCCTCGTGGTCCGGAGTACCGGCCAACCATTTCCATGCACTTCCTAAGAAGTTCATTGATCTCGGATTTCTATTGGGTTTTAAATTATTTAGGGATTTGAGGACTTCGGATATTTGGTGGGACAGGTAGGGAAGACTGGGATCGGATTTATTGACTTGATGGTCTATGTCGGCTTGGATATTCGTTAAGATCTCCTCGTATTGGCCTAGGTCGATGACGTGGATAATTCTTAACGCGCCGATTTGTAATTTTGCTGGGCCCATGTTCGTGGCTACAATTTTTGAATTGGAATAATCCAAAATTTGTATTTCGCTTAGCACACCGCAAAGGAAAAATCTGAAAAAGTTAATTCCTAATGTTATTTTTGTGGACTATTTTGCCTGAATTTGTTAGAACTGTGGTTGATTTGTCTTCTTTTACAATCTCTTTTCTAAATCTGGGGGTTAATTTTGTTCCTAGCCTTTTATTAATTTTGATATAAATGGTTTCACCAGGTGAATATGTTTTTAATTCTTGTCTTGATTTATTATGGGTTTGCAAATCTTTACTCTGCTTCAATCGGAGGTTTTCAATATTTTCCTGTCTTGCTGATTCGAATTGCTTCGGATCTGTTGTAACAGTCCTACCGAAGAATACTTCGATTGGTCTTTTATTTGTAACAGAATGAATAGAGTAATTATATTCGTATACAGAGCAATCAAGAAGTTGATCAAATGGCATTCGAGGTCGTTCAGCTTTTAAACAACGCATTATCTCAGAGAGTGTCGAATGGAATCTTTCTATTTGACCGTTTACCGAACTGCTGTAAGGAGGGGTGGTATAAATTTGGATTCCTAACTGATCTTGAAGCATGAAGGATATTGTTGCTGAATTGAATGATTTTTCGTTGTCGAAAATTATTTTTTTCGGTACGCCGAAGGAAAATATGAGCTGCCTTAAAGGTTCAATTATATCGAATATAGCTTTTGATTTAATAATTTTTACTTGCGCATATTTTGAAAATTTGTCTATTGCAGTGAGTATCTGTTTTGAATCTGTTGAGTAAATGTCAATATGAACTATATCGCCTGGAAATTGTGGAATTGGGGTTTCTTGAATTTTTGGTTTATTAGGATGTCGTTCATATTTTTGTTCTTTGCATATTCTACACTGTTTAATAATTTCGGAAATTCGAGCGTTCATCTTTGGGAAATAATATTTGAAAAGGAGTTGAATTTTGTTTTCTTTAGCGTTCCTATGGGCTCTATTGTGTTCTTTTAAGATTTCTTCATTCTGATCAATTACATTTGTGAGGTCGGTAACCTGTGTTTGAGTGAAACGAATTCTAAAAGTTTGATAGTGAAGCGGATACATTTCTTGAACTCTTCCCATAATTGATTCGTTGGTATAAAGACCATTGATAACACTTGGGTTTAAGACTCTTTTAAATATTGAAATTAACTGGTCTATGGTATAATCTGGTTGTGTGAATATATGTCTATGGTAGGTTGGGAAAGGGATTTTAAATTCGTATTTTGTTTCTTTGCCAATGAGAAGAAAGATTTGATTTTTAAAAACGTTAACTGGGCTTTCGACACTAGGGATTAAATTATGCGACGAGCTTTGGTCACTATGTTGAGATGCGGTAAGTGAGAATACTTCGGAGTTTTGTGGAGCACGCGATAGTGCATCTGCGACTACGTTGCTTTTCCCTGGTTTGTATATAATTTTGTGGTCGTATTCTTCAAGGATTTCTTTCCAGCGTTTCATTTTCGAATTGTTATTCTTGTTACTCATAGCGTATGTAAGCGGCTGGTGGTCTGTATAAATTTTAACATGAGCTGTTCCGTATAAATAATTTCTGAAGCTGTCCAATGCCCAAATGATGGCAAGCATTTCTTTTTCGTTGACAGCATAATGTTCTTCTGTCTTGTCTAATGACCTTGAAATGAACATTATTGGTCTGTCATCTTGCGAGAGAACTGCACCGATTGCGTACTCTGATGCATCGGTTGTGAGTTCGAAACTTTTTTTAAAGTCAGGGTAGGCGAGGATTACATCTTTAGAAGTAAGGGATTTTCTAAGTTTGTTAAAAGCTTCTATTGCTTCGGTGGATAGTGAAATTAAAACTTTGCTCGATTTAAATTTTGAAATGTGGCCCTCTTTGCCGCGTAACATCCTCGTTAATGGTTTTGCTAATTTAGCATAATCGTGAATGAACCGTCTGTAATATCCGGCCAATCCTAAGAATGATCGTAATTCTTTTAGGTTTTTTGGAATTGGGAAATTTGCTATTGCTTGAACTTTGGAAGGGTTTGTCGTTAGACCTTTTGACGATACAATGAAGCCCAAAAATTCTACTTCTTCTTTGAAGAAGTGGCATTTGTCTAGTTGTACCTTCATGTTTGCCTCGCATAGTGTGTGTAGTACTTTTTCTATGTGACATGCATGGTCTTTTTCGTTTTGACTAAATATAATTATGTCGTCGATGTAGACATAACATATTTTACCGATGTAAGCGCGCAGAATGTCGTCAACTGCACGTTGGAAAATGGATGGCGCATTCTTAAGTCCGAAGGGAAGTCGGGTGAATTCGTATTTGCCTCCGTTAATGGAAAAAGCTGTTTTCTCCGTATCGGAACGTTTTAGGGGAATTTGGTGGAAACCACTTTTTAAATCGAGAACTGAAAAAAATTTACTTTGACCTAAATGGGATAATATTTCGTTAATTTCTGGGATGGGGTAACGATCAGAGATAGTGACCTCGTTTAATTTTCTGTAATCAATTACAAGTCTGAAGTTCTTTTTTCCTGATGAGTCGGGTTTTTTTGGTACAATCCACACAGGTGAATTGTATGGGGATCGAGAAGGTTTAATTATATTGTTTTCCAAAAGCTCATTTATCTGTTTTTCCACTTCATCTTTTAATGAGGCGGGGTAAGGGTAATATTTCGAGTATACTGGGGAATCTGTGTTGGTGCGTATTTCTCCTATGACTCTTGTTGTGTATGTAAGTTTTTCATTTGGATTAGCGAATAGAGGTTTGAATTTTTGAGAGATAGTGGCTATAGTTTTTTTCTGCGATTCTGACATATGGTCAATTTTTATACCTATGGGGTTTACGTATTGTGACTTAAGTTGTTTAATTCGAATTTTAGTTTTGCCTAAAATTGACATAAAATTATCTTTTGTATGAATAACTGCATGTAAATTTTTAAGACTATCATTTCCCAAGATCCCATGAAAAGATTTAAGGGTTGGGAGAAGGTAGAATTTCAGTTTGACGTCATTTAAATTAAATAGGTTAACGAACGTGTGTTTCGTTATTTCAATGTTACCTGCAATTGATTTTGCCAAAAATGTTTGTTCGTTTGGAAGAGGTTTCTCTACCAAACATGGTTGGATATAATTTTTACTCGAGCCTGTATCAATTAGAAAATTTAGTAGTTGTCCACTCTTCGTTCTGCATTGAAAATATGGCAGCGAAGAGTCATTTAACCTAAAAAATGAATGTCACATTCATCGGCTTCGGGTTCCTGATCTTCAATCTGTTCTTGCATATAATTATAAAGATCGGGATCGTTTTCTGCTTCTTGTACGTTTGGTTGTTGGTAGAAGGCATAAGCATCGTTAGGAGAGATATATCCAGTTGGCTGCAGGGTGAAATCTGGAGGTATATTTGAAGATGATGGAACTGGATTTTCAGAATTTATATGAAAATTCCTTTGGATTTTCTGAGGTACCATATTTTGAACTGAAGGGTTGAACCCTTGTGTCCTTTTACCAGCGTATTTAAACGGTTGGGGACGGTTCTGGTAGTTTACGGCACCAGAGTGGATAGTTGATGTCTCCATTGGTTCCGGTTTGGGTTGGGGTTTGGGTGGGCGTGGAGGAGCAAAATTGGGAAAATTATAGTTAGGTTGTTTTTGTGTATAGTTAGGGTAATTAGGATTGGGGTAGTTATAATTAGGGTGCGTGTAGTTGGGGTAGTTGGGATAATTTCTTTGCTTATTTTGGTAAGCAAGATTAGGGATACTGTTGTTAGGTTGTGGCAAGTAGGCAATTTCTGGATAGAAAGCATTTTGTTGTGGTGTTCTCCTATTCTGTGCATATCCGGTGGACAATGTTGGTTGTTGTCGTCTATTTTGGAATTTTTGATAGTTTCCTAAATGTTGCTGATTTTGATGGTTGCTCGCATATTGGGAGCGAAATTTTTGATTTTCCAGTTTTTGGCATAAGTTTAAGGCTTCTGGGAGGTCCGACGGCTCTTTCATGCCTAGGAGTCTTGGAAGATCTCCGTTTAGGCCTCTAATGAAAGTATCCAATGCCTTGTCCCTGTAGTTGCTAGTCAACAGAGAGATGGCCTCTTGACCAACGTCCATGCAGGAAATCTTATTTAGGAGGAGTGACAAGTGTTTATATACCGATTGGTAGAACTCTTGCACTGAAGAATATCCTTGAACAAGAGATGTCATTTGGTACTCTAAAGTACCCAAATCTCTTTTATCCGCATAGTGTAAGGTTAGACATTTGGAAATTGCTCTCCAGTCTAGTGGAGTATTATACGACTCCAATACGGCGTCTGCATCACCAATAATTTTATTACGAATTATACTCAAGATACCGTAGAACTTTGGTGTACCTTGGAGAGGTTCATAAATTTTTAAGATACGTTCTACACTTTTACGCCAGGAGCTGAATTCTCCTGACTTACCCGAAAAATCCCGCAAGGATCTTACGACATCGGGTATCTTATCAAGTTCTTCCAAATTGTTCAATAATTCGGGGCGAATGGCTTGGTCCCGTGTAGGGACAGCATCAAAGTCTGGCCTAACTATTGAATTAACTACTTCAGCGATAATATTTATTAATTCTGGAGAAGCGATAAAGGCAGGTTGAATAGGTGGTGGTGGTCGATTCCCTTGTGGTTGTGGATTTGGAGGGGGTATATTCAAATTAGGGGGGTTAATAGGTGGGGGAACTAAATTATTGTTTTGGTTTGCCATGTTGCACTTTTTATGTTTATATATTTTTCTTAAAACTATTTATTCTTGATTTAAAATTTTCTACACTTTTGTGAAGATAATATTTTTGAAATATAAAAAATATTTATTCTTGGATTTTTTGTAATATAAAAATTTGTTTCTTTTTTCGCTTGTTGCGTAATTATTTCTTATTTAATTTGTGTCACTTTTTTTTTTTGTAATAAATTCTTATATAAATTTATTTATATATTTTGTCGTATTATTTTAATATATTTTGAATTACTGCGTAATTATTTCTTATTTAATTTTTGTAACTTTTTTTTGTAAATTCTTATATACCTAAATTTATTTATATATTTTGTCGTATTATTTTAATATATTTTGAATTAATTAAATTAAAAATAATTTTCTTTTGAGAAAAAAAAATTTTTTAAAAAAATAATAAACTTCCTTACGCTATTATGATTGTAATTATCATCTTCCTTATGTCCTGGGCGGCTGGTAAATAATTTCACCTCCTTTTTGCTGGTTGCTACTGGGGGGCCTCTTTTCCTCAGGGGAGTTACGCACTGTCTTAGTTCACTTTTTGTGTGTTTTAATCCACTTTTTATCCACTTTTTTTTTTTTTATTTGCTTTTAGTGTCTTAGTTCACTTTTTGCATTTAGTGTTTTAATTCACTTTTTTTTATTTTTATTTGCTTTTAGTGTCTTAGTTCACTTTTTGCATTTAGTGTTTTAATTCACTTTTATTTTTTTTTAACTTTAACCGGGTTTCACTTATTTTATTTAAGTTTGCACGGGTTTTCAGTAAACGGTTATTTATTCCGCGATAATCTGCTCGGGCGCCAGTTATGGATTTGTTTATTATATGAACTAAAAAAAACAGTTTTTGTACTTTTTGCTCAATGAAGTGAGCTCTTTTATTGATAGAAGTAAACTCAATTATATATATTTTGTTGGCCCGAAAGAAACCTAATTTTATTATTATGTTGTTAGTGTTGCTGACTGTAGTACTGCTGACTTCATATTCCTGGAATTCCCACCTGTGGGAACCCTCGCTGCAGTCTGGTCACTGGCTCGTGTTGACTGGGGTCGACAACATGTTGTGTCAGCTAAGTTGTGTCGCGCGTGTTGTTAGCGACGACAACTTATACTGTGATAACTTATATAAATGTTTTTATTGATCGCTACTTTATCTTGACGTAAGAGGAAAACTAAAACTTATAGATTAATGCTCAATATTGTAACTATTTCGTTTGTGAAATTAAAAGTAAAATAGAGTGCTTACAATTAACTTTTTTCCTTTGCTCACTATGCACCAAAGCATGTATATAACTATTCCTAATTGAATTAATTTGCATTCAAAGACCTACTTCTTGTACTGAATCTTAGTGAGCCTCAAAATCACACAATCATTATACTCGATTCGCACATTGCCTAATTAATTAGGTTTCTTTAAAAAAAAAAAATGCTGTATCCACTGAAATCGAATAAAAACAAGTCAACACTTAGCTTTAGCATCATTGATCCATAGAATGGACAGTTCAATTAGGAAGTTTTTTTTTTTTGCTTTTTTCTTAATTTAAAAATGAATATCAGGAGAAATAAAATTTAATTAAATTACAGAAAAAAAAAACGAAACAAAATTGTAAGTGATGCTCCCTGCTGGGAGATGTTCTGGCCGTAACGCCCTTGTCTTTATTTTTATTTGTATTTCTTTTAACTTTTTCATTATTCTTCTCTGCAGGACTTCAAGAACTTAATCCAAAATGATTAATAACCCCTTGTATTTATTTTTATTCTGTTTTTCATCAGTTTCTAAAAAACCTAAAAGCACGAGTAAAAGACTTTGAAATTGCCTATTTCTTGAATTTTATTTAAAGCCAGAATAATAGCAATTTTTGACCATTAAACACTTATCGAAACATAGTTGCTTCTAATAATCAAATTTGTTGTAGTTTTTACATATACAAATCTTCAATTAATAGAAGAGTTATTTATGTTATTAGTTTCGGAACAAGGAAAATTAAGAGAAATTAAAATTAATGAATGGAAACTGATGTCAAGACCCAGGAACTTAACCAACAAAAAAACCAAGGAATGTCCATTCCCTCTTATTTTGCAATCTTGTATAATTTACTTAAAAAAAATTTTTACAGGGCACGGGGCTTTGAGCGGAATTCATAGTCTTTACTAGAGTTAAGATATTTCTCAGCGAGAAATATTTCAAGCAATCGCTCAAATTTTGACTGATTTGAATTAACTGTCATCAAAAAAACATTTTTTTAATACTTCGCCATATCGCATGGGTTTGATTTGTAGCGATTAAACAATATTTAAAAATATATAAAATGTCCTTCGCCAAAAAAAAAACTAAAGCGATTCCTCAAGTAAAAAAGCCTCCTCAAACGTTCACTTGAGAAAAATTTCGACTCCAGTGATGACTATGAATAAGGATTCGCTTGAGCGAATACTTAAGATATTTCATAACTTGAGTGACGACTATATGAATTCCGCCCAAGAAAACGAAGATTATTTCAGAAATGATTGGCAAGTATTTGGAGTAGTAGCCGATTTAGAAAGAATCAAAGAATTAGAAGAAAAATTAGAAGATTTCACGGAATATGCTTTGACATTGCGAAAGGGCTTACGATGACAGCTAATTAGACTTAGAATTATGGCAATACGGAACTCGTCCCGCATTCAGACAAGTGTCAGAACCAGGAGGTATATACTACACTGCAAAAATAAATGATCGTTTTGGTCTTATAAGTATAAGTAAGTGCTAAGGTGGGTCGTTTTTGGGTTTTTTTCGAATTTCAAATCGTAATAGCGCAGAAAAGTTGTGAATGGTGAAGACTAAGAAGGGGTTACAAAATTATCAAAATCTGTTAATATCTTCAATTCGCGCATCGGCTCTAAAGCTTGAAAAAATATTTAAAAAATGGTATTTTTACACAAACATCTTTTTTTTGTAATAAAATAGCTTTGGACAACCTTTATATTAGCTAAATATTAAGTTGAAAAAAAATTGTTCAAATTGGGTAAGGACTTCCGGTCGCACATGCGTTTTGAAATTTGTCGAAATATGGCAAAATTCCTATTTTTACGAATTTTTTTTAATGGTTTAGACTTTAGACTATTTGGTAAATTATTATTTTTACCAAATTTGAAGTAAAAATTAAGTTGACACAATCAGTGAATGCTATGAACTCGTTAAAGATTTGAAAATATGGCGTCAAAAATCATTTACACGGCCATTTCTTGACGAAAAGTCATGAAATTTGGGACACTGAAGTTTTGTAAAAGAAAATTCTATAAACGCTTATTCTGTCCGCCATTTTGGAACCACCATTTTGAAAAAATAAAAGTTGGAAGATTTTTCATATTTCTCATACTAATATGCTTCAGTGTCCCAAATTGTATGACTTTTCGTTAAGAAATGGCCATGTAAATGATTTTTGACGCCATAAAGCACCACTGTGCTACGAGGAGAATGATACATAGTCAAATCCCTCTTGACCGACAAATTTTCAAATCTTTAACGAGTTCATAGCATTCACTGAGTGTGCCAACTTCATTTTTACTTCAAATTTGGTAAAAATAATAATTTACCAAATAGTCTAAAGTCTAAACCATTAAAAAAAATTCGTAAAAATAGGAATTTTGCCATATTTCGACAAATTTCAAAACGCATGTGCGACCGGAAGTCCTTATTACCCAATTTGAACAATTTTTTTTTCTACTTAATATTTAGCTAATATAAAGGTTGTCCAAAGCTATTTTATTAAAAGAAAAAAGATTTTAGGGTGTTCAATTTTTTTTTTTTGTAAAAATATCATTTTTTAAATATTTTTTTAAGCTTTAGAGCCGATGCGCGGATTGAAGATATTAACCGATTTTTTTTATAACCCCTTCTTAGTCTTCACCATTCACAACATTTCCGTGCTATTACGATTTGAAATTCGAAAAAAACCCAAAATTGACCCACATTAGTAGGTACTCTTAATGTCAAAGATGCATTTAGGCCTCTCTTTCCAAGTTCTAGTAGACATTTGACATTTTGCATCAGTCCATCAGTCTTGGCGTTGAAGAATATGTATATTGGATGGAGCGTCTATTTTCATTTGCTTAACATGTTTCAGTAATTTTCTTCGCCTAAATCCAATTTTTGAATAGAATGTAGTAGCTCGATTGGTTCTTCAATGCTCCTTGGTCGTTTCAATCGTTTCGGTTGAGTTTCTTCCAATATTGGCGTTCATATTACTACAGAGCTCCACTCTATTCAGGATCAAATAACCCGTTTTGAAAAACATAAAGTGTTGATGTATGTTGATGTTTTGAGGTCTTCTTCAGTATTCTATATAGTATAAATATCTGTTTTATGGTTGTTTTTTTTTTCAGGCCTGAAGACACACTGTTAAGAGGAGAAATCCCTCTGGACGACAGTTTTTTCGATATTTTATTATGGAAAACGGGAAGCATTAATTAAAACTCAAAAAAGTACATGCTATTATTGAAATATTTAGAGTAAAAAGCTAATAAAATTGCAGCTCTGAACAGTTGAAGGCTCAGGTTTGCACCGTGCAATGTCCAAATGAAAAATAAAAATTATGGACCAAAAAATGCCAAATTTTGTTTTACAAAAGTTTTGATAGTAGTCATAAACTTGAAAATGTAGGTACTATTTGAATTAAAAAAATTAAAGTTTGTTTGTTCGTTTTGCATTTCGAATCGAACAGTTCCAAAGAGTTCTAAAAATAACCAAACAAAAACGTTGTGTGATTCGTTTGCTTTTGTTTAGGGTTTAGCCTTAAGTCTGACCTATTAAGACCATACTGTCTTTAAAGTACAGTGTAATGTATAGGGATAGGATTTTCATGCACTTAAAAATGAAACATATGCACTTAAAATATGCTCCTAAAAATAGAAAATATGCACTTTAAATATGCATTTAAGGCCACATGAATTTGTAAAATATCAATATTTCTTTGAAATTATAAAAACATTTTACGTATTTTTTTTGAAATCTATATACGAAACCATTTCCGAGTTCAAAGATGGGGTTTTCTTAAAAAAAAAAAATAAATAAATAAAATTGCCGAAAATTTACTCTTAAATAACCCAATTTATCATTTGATCGTGTTTTTTATGAGTTTGGACAACGTTGGTTCGTCAGTTTTGCACAGCATTGGCTTACGTTTTTGACTTTTTTCCAATTGACTTTCAGTCACTTTTAGTCAAAAATTTCAAGCGTGTAATTTCGTTATTTTTGCCAATTTTGCACTTACAATTGAAATCATTTTTATTTAATAACACTGGTAACTTTCGAATTAATTGTCTTCCTAACCTCAATCAAACGAATCGCAAAGTTTTGCAAAAAAAATTGCATTTGAAAATGCAATTTTTTTTAAATTTTGTTTTGCGAATTTGTATTTCCTTTAGGACGAAAGGGTTACAGGATTCAAATACCTCTGTCAAAATAGTAAAGACAAAAAATATTTTTGGCGTAATTAAAAAAAAATTATGCTAGTTTTAGGGTGGATATCTTTTTCGAAATTTCAAACTGCAAAACTAATTAAAGAACTGCTTTAGATCACTTACTAAGGATTTTAAAATATTCGGCTCTGATTTCGTCAGCTTTCAGGTATTTATCAGCGGTTTAAAATATAAAAAAACACATTGAGTTATATTTATTATATTTTCTAAAATTGATTTTAGAAGTTTATTTTAAGTGACCCAAGCTTGCTTAGATATTTAATTTGCCTTTAGACAAGGCTAATATTCTTATCTATTATTTAGTCAAAAGTAAAAAATTATTTGGATTTTAAATCCATACAAAACTGTACAATGCCTTATGCTTATATTATCGAACGAATCAAAATAATCGTAATCCAGCATAGCGGTCGCTAAAAATATGACCACATTGCCAAATATGGGAAAATAGTTGGTTTGAATACCGAAAATTTTGTTCACTTTTCATTTTCGTTCATGTTCTAAAACTTCGACATTTTGAAAATCATCTTACTCAAAAGAATTTAGTAGCACATAACAATTTCTTGTTTAAGTTTTGAGTTCTTGGGGGGATCATGACCCCGGGACCCCCTCCCCCTGTATACGCTATTGCTAGCTGCAATAAGTGTTATTTTCACAAGCTTCCTTAACAGTGAAGAATGGAAAAGAGATATAATTTCTTTTAACAAAAAAATACTTCTCGTTAACAACATCAGCAAAATTCAGAAGTCATTTTTAGAAGGCTAAAGGAAATTTCGATCTTCTTAAAGATGCAGTTTGGCATTTGGCTTTCGAGAAGGAAACTCGTCTTACGTCACCTCAGCCCATAATAGTTTTTGTGTCACCGTGAACATTTTCTAAGCATCGGAAAAACATTCGACAGTGATGCTATTATCCATAAAAACCGATGATAGTTACCAAAAACTTCCTTTCTTCCAGAAAATTCTTCGTTCAATTCGAAAACTGAACTTTAATAATAAAAAACTTTAAACTGCTATGGGAAAGTTTTCAGTATCATTGTGGGAATCAAGGCGTTTTACAGAAATACAACACTTTTTACACCCTTTTCACCTACTTACTCGTATTTTTTAATGTTTTAATACGCTAGCACTTGACCTAAATTTTTAATTCTCATTTCAACCATTTAACTCGTCGCAGGTGAATTTTAAAGTAAAACTTATATAATAATGTATAATACGTTGTATGTGTGTATGCACTTTCCTTTTTTTTTTGTTAAGGTTTTTAAATGTTCTGCTCCAGCTTCCATCATTTTCTTTCTTTTAGTTTAAAACAACAATAAGAATACTCTTGGCTTGGGCCAGCTTTTTGTTTCGAAAATAGCCCGAAGTGTTAATTTTGATTCTTCCCAAGGGAGTATTCCACCCTTGTCCCAAGTATATGTACACACACTTTGTAAATGCAAATCTCAGGGCTTCAATTCCTGATGCTGAATGCTGCTTCTGTCATTGCTATGCTATGCTGATGCTGATGCTGTGCTATGCTGCATCCATCCCTCTTCGAAATAATGTCCGTAGAAAATCTGGTAAATGGGTTTGCTTTGAATGAAATTCGACCGGAATAATTAATTCTATGAACGCTTTTTTGTTTTTCTCTCTCTCTCTTTCTCTCCTCTGTCTATCTTGAATTTCTACATATATCTTTTTTGTACCGAAATTTTCATCTATAGGTACGTGACGAGTATGTAGTTAGTGAAAGGTGTGGATTTGTTTTTATTTTTGTTGTATTCCTTGCAAATGGGGCTACATGTACCTACTTAATTGTAAATAAAATACAAGACCGAACAATATTGACAAATAAGACCCTTACAGGTGGTTCTCCTGAAAACTAATTAACAGTTTCAGGTGAGCTTATCAATCAGAATTGACTGATATTAACCAGGTAAAATTTGATACGAATTTCTTTATTTTTCATCTTGGTTACATTCCACTTTTACTTGAAATTGACAAAGTTCATTTGAATTGCAAGTTTCATTTTAAGTTGTCCAAGTTCCAGTTTTTTTAAGGTATAGGCTTTATTGGTTACAACTGAAGTTTTTAGTTGAGACTTTTTAGAGTCGATTTAGATTTAGATGATTTGCTTGAATCTTATATTATTAGCCTGAACCTGACCTCTATTCCATAAAAATGGAAAGAAACAATTTTTTTCACTTTTTCACTCAGGGAAAAACTGCAACGTAAAATGTAATATGTTCAACGTTAATTTAATGTTGAAAAAACTAACATGAAATATGTTTAAATTAAAATTGAAATAACTTAAGAATGTTATTTTTTATTTTTGTCGGACTTCAGCTTTTGTAGCATTTTATCACTTTAATTTCCAACAGTGAGATAGCACAGTAGTAGAGCATTCGCCTAGTGACCCAAGAGTTTTACGTTCGACCCCTAGCGGCTGCCAGTTTTTTTTTTTTAATAAATTGATGCCTTTTTTTCAAAGTTGAAACAACTTTGATTTAAAAATGTTTTATAACGGCTTTAAAATAACGATGTTCTACTTTGATTTTAAAATTTTCGTCTTCAACGCAAAATCATTCAGAAAAATAGTTGAATCAACGTGGTTTTCGTTGATTTTAAGTTGTTTTTTCCCTCAATGTACGTTTATTGGAATTGTTTTATGTATAGGTTAGGTAGAATGGTACACCGAAAAAAAAATTTGATAATAACAGCTATTAAATTAACATTTTTCAGTGACAAAAGTCGTCCAACAATTAAAATATCAATTTTGATATTTTTTTATATCATTTTGACTTTTTTTAATTTCAGATGGGATAGTGAAAATTTCACTTTGACAATTAAAATATAAATTTTGACTAGATTTTACGTTTTAGTTTATTATAATGAAACCTATTTCTTTCCTTTTCATTTTTATTATTTTTATTATTTTAAGAATTTTCTTTCTTTTTTCAAAACATTACTGAAAGGGAATATTCTTTACAAAATAATGGTAATATTATTTTTTCTATTATAGCTGATATATGTAATTGTTTTGTTATTTTCTCCCAAACTATGTGAAGTAAAATCTTAGTGCCGATCAAATTTTCTCAGTAAATCATACATTTTACTTCAAAAAAACACAAAGTGCCTTTAAATTAGTACACATAAAGAATTTTTTATTTAATATTTTTCAATAACTTGGAATGAGAATTTGATATGAAAAAATGATAGTAAAATATCAAACAAAAATTTCCAAAATGTGACATTTAAATATCATCCTGATAATAAAAATGTTGTTTTAACATTTTAAATATCATAAAACACATTTTATAGAGCATTTTTGGCTGATATTTAAAAAATGTAATTTGATATTTAAAAAATGTTAAATTGATATTGGTTTTTTTTTCGGTGTATAGGACTATGAATGTATGTTAAAAAACTCGTGTTCGCATGTCGCGATTTTGGAAGACAAAAAAAATAAAATTGGTTTTCTAAACAGTCGGTTTACGGACGATATACGTGATAACGTCGCCGATTTTTTTTATTTGTACGAAAGCGAAAAACTTTCATTAAAAAAATCATTTGAAAAAATTACTTGTTAGCAAAAAAAAATTTTTTTTTAATATTGGACTGTCTTGATGAGATTAGAACTTTTGTTCTTGGAGGTTCTGATTTTTTAAGAGGGTTCCCAACTGTCCTTTTGGGAGGACAGTCCTCCTTTTTACTTTTTTGTCCTCCTTACCTCTTGAGTTTTTATATGTCCTCCTTTTTCAAAATGAATAATACATTAGGTAGGTACATTCATTAAAATTTATAAATGTTTATAACATTTGTTTTGTAAAAAGTATGCTACTTTTGTTCTTAAAAATATTTTAGAATTTGCATTCAAAAACAAAAGCCAACGTAAACACGTTCGCAAAATTATTTTTCTTGTTACTTGCTAACCCCAGTTTTTAAACTGAAATACTTACATATGTATGAATTCTGCGATGTTATTTTAATCTTTGTTTTTTTCTTTTTTTTTATTTTAGCTAGAAATGCTAGTTTTTGGTGACATTGTTTTAAGCCTAGTACGCATCTGAATCGAAATGTTCCATACAAAAATAGCACAAAGAAATCTTGAACGATTTTTTTTCTGTTTCTTATTTTCTGATATTTTTTCTTGAATTTGTATTATTTATTATTAGATACTTTGACTTTGACATAATTGACTTAAGGGCTTACAAAATTTTCGTTTCGCTTCAGCTGCGTACTAAGCTTTAATTATTATTATCAATAATAAAATGTAAGAGCTTCTTTAATTTAATTTTTTTTTTTAATGTAAAACTCATATTTTTAATTTTATTTATTAGTAAAGCAAATGTTTTTATAACGTTTTTTATTCTGACAAAAATATTGTTCTCTTTTGTTTCCAACCAAAAAGTTGGAAACCCTCTTAGGCACCTCTAGGTGCTCAAAAAAAGTTCGTTTTTAAGCCTGGTATGCAACTGATGTGAAACAAAAAATTCCATGCAAAAATGACACACTGAAAATGAAACGAAAAATTTCATTCTGCAATTTTTTGACGCTGCTGTCTGAAAAGTCTGCCCTAATTTTTCGCGCACAAATAATTGCCGGGGGCATTTGAGATTCAGATTTCATAAGCATTTCGTTTTTCTGCCGGAGACCGACGAAAAATTTCGTTTCGCATGAGCAGCATACGAGGTATTAGCTCTTAGGATTTTTTAGTGAAATAAAACTGATAGCAATTTAGTCAAGTGTTTAGGCAGGTTTTTTATTAACAGATATAAATTCTTTGTTGACGGAATTCTTGGGAAAGTTGGATACGTTCTAATCACTATTGCTATTCAGCCATAAGTTAATAATAAGGCTTCTGTCGTTGTTGTCAATACCATCCACCGTTGAAATCCTTTTTGGACCTTTCTTAATAAACATTTACCATGATGTAAATAAGGTTTACGAAAAAATTTAGATTACTGTATATCCACAATCTGTTTAATTTATCGTAACAGTTCGTCGCCCGAGAGTTGTTTTGTCGTAAACGCCAAAATGCACTTTTTTAAACTGGATATGTAGTAATAGGTTTTAGAACGTTCTCTTTTCATTTCTGTTATCAGATTTGTCCTATCGTTTACCGTTACTGAGATAATTAGTGTGCATTTTGTCGTATATCCACAAAATAAGCATCGGATTAGCGTTGGTTTGTCGTAAGCGCCAACTTTTGGCGTTTACGACAAAAATTCTATGTATTTTTAAGCTTTTTTTTCTTCAGTATTGTTTTGTCGTACGTCGTACAAAACAGATAGGGTAGAAAATTTCGAACTTGTTTTGTCTTACATGTATGTAGGTAAATAGAATATAAACAAATATAATAAACCTACTAGAAAAGTATTTATTGAAAAAAAGGACTTCATGTGCTATAAGGACAATGAATTTAAAAACTAAGGGCTGCATTAAGCTTTGTGGTACTTGAGGTTTTGCACTATTCCTAAAGGTACAAGGAAGAAAAATGTGCATCTGAGAGAAATCTCAAATGTTGTATTTAATTTTGTCATGGTTCTTGTCGTTTGTTCCTGCCTCTAGATACTTGGCCTCATCCTCGGTCGCAAGTACCGCTTATAAATATGTACTATGTAAATAAAAAAAATTAGAATAAACTAGCCGACCCCGCACTCAAAATTCGAGTGCCAATTGTAGCTTTTATTTATGCTCAAATAAGCACACTATATAAATCACTTTATTAACTACTAAGAATATGCAACACTTAATTTTATTCGAAATTCGAGAATGTCTTCGAAGGTTTCCGTCTTTGCTTTTAGAAGTTTCCACTTCCAGAAGGGAGAGGGCGTGGTTCAGCTTTTTTTTTCCTCAATTTTAATTTATGTTTTTTATCTATTTCGGTAAAAAAAATAAATAAAGTATACATTCTGCACATCTAGATAAAATTTCTTATCGTTCGGTATATAATTTATGCCCCTTCGGTTTTTGTGGGCCGCGTATTTTGTACCACAAAATAAGTGTTTGCCGTTTTATTATATGATTCTTTAGTTTGATATTTATTAAATTTACTTTTATTTATGACCATATATCAATTTATTAATTGAACCAAACTTGGTTTATTTTTATTTTATTTCTTTCATATTTCATAGCCGAAGGATGACTTTTATTTTTTGTTAAGATATTTTTAAAATTTTTTTTATGTTTATGGTCATATTTTTTGGTTTTTCTTTATTTTAAATCTATATTTATTTTAATAATTGAGCCTCTAAGTCAAACCAATACTACTTCTATGTAATAAGAAACTATTTTTTAAATGTTTAATTAATAAATAAAAACGAACTGTGAAAATTTTTTTATTTATTTTTTAGTATTGGAATGTTGTACGTGCGCCTACTTTGTCGTACGTGTACGGGATGGAAAAAAAGTTGATTTTGGTGGCGTTTACGACAAACTGATTTTGGATAAAAACCTTGATAATTTGAAAACTAAAATAGATGTGACAATTTTGACAACATAAATATGAAGAAGATATCGCACAAAATATTCTATTAAAAATTGAAAAAAATCTATCGGCCAGTTTTTTTTTTATAAAAGCTCAAACCTTAAAATGCGATTTCCCAAAATTCCAAAATTGGAGTATACGACAAAACAATTCTCAGGCGACGAGTTCTCATCGTTAAATTATTCCAATATCCATTTTCGGACAAAATAATTTTATGTTAGGATTTTGATCTTCCGAATCCACCCCTGTAAAAACTTGTAGATGACAAGTATTTCTTTTATTTTGCCAGCCAAACTGTGATGAAGATGACAATTCCCATTAGGTCCTTTGGGATAGATGCGTAGATGCAATTATTCGGATCTTTTGTTACTTTTGCTTTAAGAAGACGAGACATATAGAAAGACCGAGAGACGACCATTTAAAGTTCTTTTTTCTAGGAATTCTGGCAGAAGAGCAAATATTGAATCTTTTGAAAACCAAATTAGTAGACCATGCCCAGCGTAAATAACGTCGTTGGATGACGCGAATGACGACGACGACGGACGGTTCAATTTAATTGATGATCCATAGCCAATTGCTAAAAGGGAGTTTGTACTGCTCTTGCAGTAGAAGTGTATAGTGTTTCAACTATTGAATGTATACTACCTACGACTAAAGTAGTTGCAATCGTTCATCATTGATTTGAGAAGTGGCACATTCTCTAGGGAGAAAAAAAAGATTGATGTTTTGTAGGTAGGTACTTCAAAAAAGTGACCAAATGTTTCACTTTCAATACAATATATTGAATTCGCTTCGTTGTACATACATTAGTAGCTTTAAGTCAATTTTATGCGCACATCAACTAGGGATTTCTAATTGAATGTCCTGACTGATTACTTTTTGATTTCTCAAACATTACAACAAAAGGTTGTATGGCATGGGGATGAACAAAAGGTTGGGAAAAGCTTAGATTTAGTTTTGCTCACCCTTAAAGTAGGAATTATTATCTTTAATTTAAGGTATTACATGACTACTTAGATTGATACCATTGATAAAATCGTTTGGTCCAAAACCAAAAAAGTTGGGAATGAAAATTAGTTATATTAAAAACAGGTTAGCTCAGAAGTCAAAAGCTATCGATTTTTTCTAAAAAAAAAAAAACTAAAAACTAATAAATAAATGACAATTTTGTGTGGTTGTTAAATAAAACTGAAAAAAATATTATTTAAATAATTGAAAACTGTAAATATAAAGAAAAAAAATTAAATAAATCAATTAAATTTAAAATTATAAACATGTTAAACCCATTTACATTAACAGGAAAATAATGATAGCTGGTCTTCTCAAAATTCTCTAATATTTATACTTCAGCCACATTAAATTCCGGAAAATAAAAAAAATCAAAGCAATCGTTATTTTTAAAGTAAAAAAAAAAAAAACATAAAAATAAATGTCAATCAAAAATACGTACGGAAAATCTAACTCTTGTTGTTCTTGGCCTTTCTCTACGAAATAATCGAAAGAACTTTCTGCTTGTAACATTTTCTGCAGGGTCATAAACCAAACCAAGATTTGTCTAAAAAAATTATGAATTATAAGAAAAAATTTCAAGACATCAAAATATATTTTGCTTACGAAGACATACATTTTGTGGACTGTCTTCACATTCAACAGGAAGCAATGTTGGTATAATTTCTCTCATTATTAAATTAAAACAACCAAAACTGTTTGTTAAATACCTACATTTATGTATGTATGTACATAATATTTGAAACAAAATATATTAAATATAATTTTCTTACGGAATTATTTTGTCTTTTCTTCCAAAAAATGTAAAGATTTAAAAAGTTATAGCAGAATAGTGGTACCTAAGTAATATCAAAAATAAGAACACTTTAGTTTTTCTCCTTAAGTGAAGAGTATTTGGTTTGATACCTGAATTTATTCAGAATTCAACAAAAAATGTTGCAATGATTTTCGATTTTGAGAGTGGAGAATTAAATCGAGGTTTGAACAAAAAACTTTCAATTTCATTGAAACAATCGCAAATTAAAAATCTAAATCGATTTATTAACGTTTTTAGAAGGTAAAATTAAAGACAGGTTGTTAGAAAATGAATACAGTTATTTTTTTAATGGTCAAGAACAGACTAAAAATAAAATTAACGATAGTTCAAAACATTCCAAAATAAGAAAACTTGAATTTATTAAAATGCAAAGCTAGACAAAAATGAGGATAAATTTTAAAGAAAATTAGTTCGTTAACAAATCACAGGGAAGGAAGAAAAATGGCTATTGTCATTAGGTTTAAAATTTGCGTTACCGGTGAATAAAAGAGATCCACCAATATTTAAAATGATTGCTAATGGAGAAGAATTGAGTAGAAGTAAAGAGCAAAACGAACAAGAACATGACGGTCTCTACACAAATTTTGCAAAATTATATGAGATTCGTATTAATTCCAAAGTTCTTAAAACGACATCCAGAAATTTTAATTGTCCCAGCTGATAAGGAAATGTTACGGTAGTTATGTTAAAAACAAATTGTTTGATAAAATGATAGGTATGATGGCTGACAGGAATACGTATGCAATTTTAAGGAATGACCCAACAAATAAAGTCCAAAATATTAATAATAACCATGTAAAATATTTATTCAGAACGACCTAGAGGATTCAATTTATTTTATTTTATTCAAATAATATTTTGATAATTTTTTTTTGTTTTTTTTTTGCTTTTTGTAGTTTTGTTACGCCACTCGACTTGAAAATATTTATTATTTCTTCAAGTGGATGTAAATTGTTATTATTGGTTTGTGTCCTTACTAAATCGGTTGACAGATGAGTTTTTAGTGTAAATAATTTCTAAGACCCTGTTTAGATTAGGATGTTTTCTAAACAGGATCTTATGGGAGGTTTTAATTGCGGTTATTGCTCCACGAGTTTTATACGCCAGGAATATTGAAAAATTATTAAAAACTATCCAATGCTCTTTTTTCCAAAAAATATTAAACATAGTTTAATACTATCATTATTATTACTAAATGCACTTTTTTCCAAAAATTTTCCAAACATTTCAACACCATAATTTTTCTGATATTTTTTTGAGCAGTGAGCAGCTGTATTGAAAAGCAATCGCAACTGTTCTCTGCTCGGCGGAGGAGCTCAATGAAACAGCAGAGTTATTAAGAGAGCAGCTATCGCTCAGCCCTTTCACGACCTATCGGATTTTCGAGAAAAAAAATCTAAGTTAATCCCTAGGCCCCTTGCAATTACACCGTGCCATAAAATATGAATTTTCAAAATCCGTCGAGTGAGGCATCAAAAGAAAGGTCTTTAAGATCATGTTTGAAAACCAAAAGCTTCTTGGATGTGTGGTTGCTGAGTTATTTGCATTCAAAAATATTTTTTTTTCTCAGTTTCGGATGGAGGTAACTAGGAAAATATACATATCTCAAAAAAACGTTACAAATGTGAGTTCACAGTGACAAGGGCTATTCATTTAGGTAAGAAAAATTACATAATATGCATATTTTTTGATTTTTGAGAAAAAATCAAGGTTAACCCCTTGCTAAAAAAAAATGCATTTTAAAAAATAACATCCAAACCCATCGATTGAGACATGAAAAGAAAGGTCTTTTTAAGCTCAATTAAGATACCTAGTTGAAAATTAGATTAATTTTCTTGAAAATTTTTCACAAAATTTGTGTGTTAAAAATTTTTGCATTTTTAGCTCTAAGAGCAAATTGTTATGAATCAGTTGTGCATTTTATCTTCTAAAACACATAAAGCATATACCTACATGAATTTATCCTACATGTACATAATGTAATGTATATCCCAGGACAAGCCTGCGTTGAGGTTAAAGCAAAAATTTCAGCCTTAAATATTATGGGGGCGCTCAAAAATGCATGAAACCAATAACCCCATTTAAGGATATGGAATTGACCAAACTATGAGTTCTTACTTAAAAATTTCAGTTAAATTGATTAAAACACCAAAACATTAAATTTTTGTCAGCGTTCCACCTATTTTGTCCAGCAGTGTATTTATTGCCTGATAACTTTTATGCTATAGATTGCAGCTTGACAAATAAGATGTCATTGGAAGCACGTTGCTTGTTCGGTGGCTATAGAGGATTTTTAATTAACAAAAAGTTAACAAAATATTATGCTTATAAAACATCTAGGAGACTATTGAATAAATTCTACTTCAATAAATTCACTAAAAGAATCCTTTACCTATAATACCTACCATAAACACCATATCAGCATTATTGATTTCTCTATTTTCGGATATCCTGCCTAATTTGTTTCCCGTAATTTTCAGATTGATTGAAACCTCAATTCTAGAATTCAATTTTTTTCTGCGACAATCTAGTTCCTATATCCAATCCATGCATAAATACATGCCTCAAGTAATAAGATTAATTTTCACTCAAATGAATAATTGAATAGATTTCACTTGTTCTTCTGTCACACTGTGATTGTGGAAAAAAAAACCTGAAAAAATCCATCACAACTAAAGTATTAAAATTAATCAGAAATTGATAAGAGCCAACTCAAATTCAAATCAAGTAATTTTAAACCTTTTTTTTTACTCCAACCAACCCAACATAGCCCCCATAAAAAAAAAGTTAAAATAATGCTTTTTGACAAAACATTTCAATGAATCAAATGGCCCTCGTAATAAAGTTATCGGAAACTAACGAAAGGACATGCCAAAATGTTGAGATTAAGGGAATACTAATTCAAGGCAAGTCAAGGGTCCACGCCAATAATATAACACAAAAAAAAAGAATACAAAACAACACACAAAAAGTCCCTTTCTAAAAAGGAAAACGCCATTCATGTGTTTTGTAACGATGTTTTTTTGCGTAATAAATCGTCAGCTTCAAATCGGTGACAATAAAGTATTCCTTGCCACTATCCGCATATAGGTACCTCTATGAGGATATATACCCTTCGTCACATAGGATTGTTTGAAACTCTTATATCTATAGCATGTTTATTGATATGGGTTGACCGCCCTTCTATTCTTATCATCAAATGGCACTTTCGGTGACGATAATGGTTAGAGCCCTCTACCAAAAAAAAAAAAAAAATTGTAACGAAATAACGAACGAGCCTAACAAACCGAAAACCTTTCAATCGAAGGTATTTATTTATTGGCATATACCTTCTATAAATTTATATGTTAGTTTGGTTGAATATAAAGATAACACTGCACTGAATCATTTTTCAACTATAATGAGCTCCCAGGAGGCTATCTGCCATATCACACATGTGGAGAGGTCGGATTAGAAATATCAAAAAAAAAAAAAAAAATCAGACATGAATCGGGTTGTATGACGAACCCCGCCATTTTCTGGTCGAAAGCCGAAATGCCATAATTTCGTAGATTGAGGATATTATTTTTCCTTTTGTTCCTTGACATTGTTGCGTTGCGTTGAGTATTATAGTCCTTAAGGACTTTTATATAAATAAATAAAAAGAAGATCAAAACACCTTTAAAACATGCAATTTATGTTTTTACCTACTATAATAAAGTGATGCAGAGTTGCCAAGTTGTTTTCTTTGACATGTTCAGCTGATAAAGCTCTCTGCTAACGAACGAGTCAACTAGCATAGGTACCAGAATCACGAACCTTGCTAGTTTGAAGTAGAGTCTACTCTGTAATCACTCTTTAAAAAATTTTAAATTACAAAAAATTGCTGGCAGAATAACTTTCAGCAGATTTTAGCTTAAAAAAAAATTTAAGGAATTTCCGTCAATTTTAATTTCAGGTCTGATATTTTTATCTAGACCAAAATTAACTTAATTTTTTTTCTAAAATTTAAAAAAAAATGTAAGTCTGATAGTCTCACACTTTCCAACCACCATCCGGCAACGCTGTCCAATAAGGTATTTGAGTTTTTTTAATCCCTTAAGGATCGTAACTGTGGAATAGTTAACTCGGTTTTCAAATGGGTTGTGATATAATATAAGAGACATTGATGGGAATAGAAAACATAACTGATATGCTGTATATTTTTATTTAACCTATAAGCTTTATGAGAAGTCGTTATTGTGTTCATAATTTTCACAGATAAACATCAATATAAAGTGGAAAAGTTTGTCAATCTTTTTTTGAAAATCTTTTTTAAAGCTTTGATTTGTACCATAAAATTTGTATTCTACTGCTTTCTCGATTATCATAAAAAAGAATTAAATTCCTATCGAAGAATTTTAAGTTGTTTTGACAAGGAATTGTCTCTCAGTCAGTAGGGATTGGAACAAAAAATATTTGTTTTGAAATTCTTTTAGAATAGCAGGAAGCTGATTTATTTCAACTTGTATTCAAATTGGTTAAATACACACATACATTTAGAAAGGTATAAAAGTTATGGTTGACCCAGTCTGATTTTTTTTTTTTTTTTCATTTTTGTCAATGGACAGTATTTTTTGTTTGTGTTTTTAAGCAAAATGGAGTTAAAGCTGACTCTTTTTATTTTATTTGGTCGTTTTCTTAAACACACCTAAGGGGGATATAAAATGAAACATAAATTTTTAATATTGGCTGGAAAAAAGTAAAGGCTTTTATGTGAAGACAGAAATGGAAGTTTAAGAATCGTTCAGTGAAAAAGTTATGATGGAACTTGACACATTTAATGTTAATATCCGTCAATAATGATAATGTGCTTTGGGGAATAAAAATAAGGTAAATATTTTGCTGTGGGTATGTATTTTTGTATTGCAGCAAGGGTTAAGCATTTCGGAGTGGAAAAAAAAAACATTGAAATAGGTATGTATAGGCAAGCACATACTTTCAAAAACTTTCTCAAATGACCATTAGTGTTGATGATAGATTTAAAAAATTATTTAAACCATAATTGTCGATCTTTATTTATGAACTCAAAATTTTTAAAATAAAGGAGAATGCCCAAAAATACATGGAGAAAAAACCCAACACCGGCTAAAAGCTAAAGGTAAAAAAAAAATTAACTCAAATCTGATTATACGGCAGAGATCGTTTCCCTTAGCGGGAAGCAGTGCTGCCATTTTGAAATTTAAAAAGAAAACATGATAGAAAAACAATTGAGTTAAAAAAACATGATTTATAAAAAAAACAAAAAGAGGTGAAAAAATGTACACCACATCGATATCGTAACGAGCGAGGAATTAAACAAATAATTTCGAATTTATTTTATAAAATAGTATTTATAAAGTATCTAAATCACAAAGATGGCAAGAATAAAAGATAAATAAGTTCATAACTTGTACTCATTAAGGAATAACTAAAACAAACACTTTTTGCAAAAAGTGTTAAATTTACATGAGTACAAAAATTATGTTTCTTCCTAGCGCAAGGTGATTCTATAAAAAAAAAATCATGTGTGCAATTCACACGTGGTTGAAGTGAAACCTTAAAAATCATTTTCCTTGCAAAAAAAAAAAAAAAATCGAAAAATGTAACTTTTTTTTATTCCATCACTTTTTTTATATGGAAACCTACAATAAATTTTATACCATCTAAAAGCTTATTGTTTCAACTGAAAATATTTATATTGACCATGTCTATACAACATCTACAAAAAGAGCTAGAATTTTTTTAACCCAATTAGTTTTCATAAAAAAAGCAGAACAATCAATCTCTTTTCTCTTCTAACGCCAATAAATCCATTTTTTAAAAGACAACCTATAATAAATTTCATATCATTATTATTTCACCTTCTATATGACGCTTCAATCATATTTCTACCATGCCTTACAAAAAATTAAGAATTTTTTAAAGCCAACCATGTCGAAATTTCAAACTGAGATTACGTTACTTCCTACACTGGTGGCTGCTCATCAGCAACAGATCTTCACAGGTGTTTTGAGGTTTTTTTCAAAAGATTATATAACTTGTAGAGCATGTACCATTATGTGTGATATATTAAATGAAAGGTAATATCAGCAATATCAGCATGCGTATTAAAGTAAAATAAATTTGTTATGTGCTCTAGATTAAAAGATCACAACAAAAACATTACTGTTAAAAGAAAGAGCCAAGTTCTCCTATGTTGAAATTATGCTGGCACAAAAAGTACTGAGATGTAAAAGTGTACCAAGTTCTAAAGTTTGGGTTCAAATTCGTATCAATAAAATTTTGATTGTTCTCTTGACAATTTTTCTTAATTATCGATTTTTAAAGTTATTTCAAAAATTGCCAAGTAAACAATCAAAATTTTATTGATACGAATTTGAACCCAAACTTTAGAACTTGGTACACTTTTACATCTCAGTACTTTTTGTGCCAGCATAATTTCAACATAGGAGAAATTGGCTCTTTTTTTAACAGTAATGTTTTTGTTGTGATTTCACTACTTTTTGCAAGGTATGGCTGTAGAATATAAAATCTCTATATTTGATGAAAATTCAGTGAAAATGGGTGGTTGCCACGCCCCCTGCCTGAAATTCTCAAACTTTAAATTTTTTCCTTTGTGTAAACTACCAGCTCCACCATTCTACCAAATTTCAAGATTCTACGACAATCAGAAGTGCTCTATAATAATTTATGAAAATTCAGCGGAAATGGGCGGTTGCCACGCCCCCTGGCTGAAATTCTCAAATTTTAAATTTATTCCTTTGTATAAAATATTAGCTCTACTATTCTACCAAATTTCAAGATTTTTTCCTTTGTATACACCACAAGTCCTATCACCGTGTAAAATTTCAAGTTTCTACGATATCGGGAAGTTCTCCATAATTTTGATGATCTGTCAGTGAGTCAGTGAGTCAGTTACGGTTTTTGCGATTTTTGAAGCCCTATATCTCAGAAACTACTCATCGTAGGAGGCTGAAATTTTGTAAGGAGTTTGGTTTTTACGAGCTCAACAAATGTAGTGGTGTGGAAGTTAGAGGGGGGTCGAAAATGGCCTGAGTTGTTTCCTGTAAATAAGGGTGTAGTGCCAAAGTTGCTAGAGAACTTGGCTGGGCACTACCGTGCCCCTTGATATATATAATTTTGCACAGTTATAATTTATTTAATTACCTATCTACTGTGAAAATTTCATTCATCTATCTATTAAAACAAAAAAGTTATGATCAATTAATTTTTCGTGTCGCTTTTTCGTTTCATCATATCACTACGATACTAAAGAAGTTTTCACTTCAAAAACTACAAAAATTGTTTTTGGAACCAAAAAATAAGCTTTCTGCATAATTGTTTTTCATTTTTGGGTCAGAAAACTCTCACACAATTAGTTTGAAAATGTTCACTTTTTAATTTTTGTAGCAGGTAATGCCTTTTAGTTTCATATAAACGGACTTCAGGTTTGGAGTTGTGGGCTTACAAAATGATTGTTAAACCTTTTTCCTTGAATTTAAAAAAAAAAACATGATTTTGGACACGAAAACACTGAAACAAGATGTTAATTCAAAAAAACATGAAAATCATTTTAAAAATTGATTTCTGACAGCCCTGGAGGAAAGTAGTTTTTTTTTATGTGTTAAATCCCGTTTGCGAACCTTAGCATGACTAAACATTTGGAAATGTTACAGTACGTCCAACAAAGTTCAACTTGTCTCATTTATTACTCAAGAACTACAATTTGCAATAAAATTTTTCTATGTACAAAAAAGTTACACATACACCACAGTGACCCTTCAAATTCCCCTAATTTAAACTCTGCTAAAACGGCAAATGAAATTGATTTTTACTGAACATTAACTGATTGTCAAAATTATGGCGTTGTTAAGTCAAAATTTTAGTAGGTATATGTTACAGGTTCGAAAATCTCAAAAAAAATTAAATTTCAAATATTGTTCCGTACTATCACTTTTTCATGCAATTCAACTCTATATCATTCTTTTATAAAAGATCACAAATTATCTCCGTTTTCTAGAATTAAGACATCTTGACAAATCAATGTCCGACTTAATCTTGTGCAATAAATCCTTATTTCATTTCTATTTTAATTATATTTTCGTTCATTGTGAGAATATTGTAGGTATTATTATAGCTTAGCGAAAAACAACCATCTCTTCAGATTCCTTAGAAGGACTCTTGCAGAACAAAAAAAAATCTCAAAAGAAACCTTCTTTAACAATTTTAAACCCGCTCTGTGTTAAAGCAAAGAAAACATAAAAAAAAAAAAACAACGAAAAACAAAAACAAAAAAAAATATAGAAAAGGAAACAATTTAAAATGCAAAGCAAAATACATTACGTAAGTCTTTATTTTAGACACGTGCGCCTGTGGAATCCCTTTTACTCTTACCAAATAAGGATTCATAATGCGAATATAAATAAATATATATATGTCACGCAAACAAAAACGTGGAATCAAAGTTTTTCTCCCGAAGGACAACAACGAAAAGGAATTCCACCATAGTAGCCATCATAGCCATTTTGGATTGTGTTAAGCTTTTTCTGCATCTCTATCATCAGAAAGAAAATACAAAAGAACAAATGGGTAGGGTACTGATGGCGGGTAGTAGTAGTAGTAGTAGCTACCGTGTGTCCCAATTGTTATTCCTTTTGAATTCCACGTACGTGGCTATCTTTATTCTTTGCTTGGCATTGTATAAACAAAATATATTATAGCACAGCTTGACTGTTTCGTGAGGATGCAAAACACTAAATTTGTTTATCTGCAGTAAAATTCCCAAGCAAACATATTGCTTCTTATTTTTTATAATAGTTTGGTCCTTTACGTCCAACTAAAGCCCATCCTGAGAAGTATAAGGTGCTAGAGACTGCATATTGCAAAATCACAAGTCAATGGTCGATGCAATGAAACTTAACGACAAAGGACTCTACAGCCAAGACTTTTCAAATTGTGTATATAAAGTAGCAGATATGTATGGTTTGGTCTAGTCATGGCCGTTGCAAGGATATTTACATACATTTCAAGGTTTCCGGAAACAAAACGAACTTTTAGTTCATAAACAATTTATTTGTTTTGAACACGTTCAACTTCATATACAAGATGGCGCCTAAAAAAGGGATTTTATAAATATATCAGACTTCCCAGTCCTCTTCTCTATTCATATGGGCCAAAAAAGTTGATATAAGAAAATTTTGTATGGAATCCAGTTAAGATTACTGAAAATGTTTAGAAGTCTGAGGTTAAGATATCAAGAAATTGATTTGGCCAAATATCAGTTAGTCAATTCTGAATAAAGTAGAACCATTTTGCAGATTCACAATTTACACTTTTCTCTGACAGAAACCTTATTTTAAATTAAATTGATATATCAACTCAAGTTATATTTTAAAATAATATCAGTTCTCCTTCCTTGCTACGAACCTGTCAAAAAGACACATCGAAGGGGGGATGAAATATATGAAAACAAGAAAATTCCTTTTAGCCACAGACTTTTCGTTGTCCGTGCCGTGCATAGCGACCCCTCACCTTCGGTCGACCCTGCAAGGATACCCACAAAACATTCATATATATAAAGCAGCTTCTGTTGAATTAAATTTACATAATGGCCAAGAAAATATTTTCTTATTTTGGTCCTCTCTCGTCCTATACCCTTTTGGCATTCTGCATACACTGCACACACACAATTTTTTTTATCTCCTGCATCACAAGATGCCACAGTTGGGGTGCTTAGAAATAAAGTGGCCAAATGTGTCCTTTTTTTTTCGTGTCCTTTTTCTCTGTTTGAAAGATATAGAGGATGTATCCACGTCGTCCTCTTTTAGCTATAGTACACCAGCCAAATAGACAGTTTGACTGAATGAAAGTAAAACTGCTTACACAAATATGTATTTCAGAATGCTTCAATATATAAGTAAATATGTACATACTCGTATTTTGACAAAATTGACTTTTTAAGGTTGTTTATGTTATATTTGTTGCATCCAAATTGGTTAGTCTAGCATGGCATGGATGGTATAAGAACTTTTATTAGGGTGTGTAATGAGATTCGATATGACAGACACTTATTTGTATAAATTATGTTGGTTGTGCAAAAGGCTTTTGAGCAGGTTTTAGTCCTTAAGAGATAATATTGTTCATTAGGATCCTAATAAAAGTCAAACAAAAGAAGGAAGTAATAATAAATTACTTGACTGGGTCATATGAAGTTGTTGTTATTGCTAAAGGAGCTACGGTCTCAGTCTAAGGATTCAACTCAGAATTCTTAACATTGAACTTTAAAACTTCTATGATACTTGTAAAAAAAGTTGAGGGTAATTTGCGAGAATATTTGTTTGCTTTTGAAAATCCGTCAAATTCGTTCTGCAAAGGAAAAAAATAACTTCTTAGATAAATTTAAGTTCCAATAATATACATAGTTTAAAAAAAAAACTAAAACTACGCTTTTATCACGCACTAAAAACTATAAAATAATTTAATTGACTTATAGGAAATGGTTAAGATCAAAAAGCGTTGAGCACTTTGTTTAAAATTTTATGAAAGTACAAGCAACAAAACTCCGCTCTACGCTTTATGATCTTACCATTTAATATAAGTCAATTAAATTATTTTATAGTTTTTAGTGCGTGATAAAAGCGTATGTTTAGTTGTTTTTTTTTAACTATGTACATATATCTACTATATGTACTACAATGAAAGTAGATTCAATTCGACTTGGGTTGTATTAGCCTCCAAAGCCCCTCTTTTTCGCTCGTACCTGCAAGGCTAAAATTGATTTGCTGTGCTTTGACTCCCCCAATTCCCCACCCCTGGGTCCGGACCACTCAAATATTGTGTTGCCGTCCGAACTACATATATTTACTTTGTACAAAGTTTCAGTTTAATACGATAATTGAAAGTGGGTTAAAATTTAGTTCCAAGATTTTATTACATTATTCTTACTTAGTTACAAGAAGCTAATAAAAGCGTATTAAAATAAAATGCACTACTGGGTCACACGTACTTGCTCTTGTAGTTCAAAGTATCTTTATCTTAAATTTCTATTTAGCCCAGGGAAATTAGTAAATTAAATCGCATTTTTCGCGGGACAAAATTTTTTTCATTGAATGTGTTCGGGAGGTTGTCCTTATCATAAAAGTAAATTTGTTGGGATGATTGGAGGTTGGGACTTGGGAACAGCCGCCATCTTGGAAAAGAGATTGGTATCGTTTTTATTGAATAGCTCCATTGTTATTCATTTTAACAAAAAATGACAAAGGTAAGACTTATTAACAATAAAATTATCTAAAAAATGATATACAAAACAATTCCTTGAGTTTATTAAATAAAATTTTATAGTTGGTTAAAGTGCGGGTTTGTGTCGCAAGGTTGGGGCAAAATGACATTTTTTCATATATCTGACCAACTTTTGATTTGTCTGGGTAATTCTCTAAGAATGAATTATAGTACTTATAATTATCTATAAAATGTGTCCACAATCGTTATTGTAACCATCATATTGTAGAAGTTATCTAACTCCGAAATAGAGCTGTGTCAATCGTGATTGATTCGGTCTTTTTGACCCGTTCACCGAAAATTCTGAGTGATTGCAATCACTATAAACCAAATCAATCAATCCTCTTATATCAATCACGTTCATAAAATAAGAAAGTACGAAGTAGAAAAGAACGTTTCGTTCATCCAAATCGTTTACAATCAAAAACCACGAAGTGGAAAAGAACGTTTCGTTCATCCAAATCGTTCACAATCAAAAACCACGAAATGGAAAAGAACGTTTCGTTCATCCAAATCGTTCACAATCAAAAACCACGAAGTGGAAAAGAACGTTTCGTTCATCCAAATCGTTTACAATCAAAAACCACGAAGTGGAAAAGAACGTTTTGTTCATCCAAATCGTTCACAATCAAAAATCATCTAAAAAATCTCTCAGAACTCGGATTTCGTTCATTCCATTCATTCTCAATCATCATTTCGATTCCATGCATACAACTGATACAAGTTTATATAAGCAGGTTCAGAGTTTGAATTGAATCGGATTCGATTGGGAATTTCTATCGAATATCTGACCTTGACTTCTTTTTATTTTTGATGTATCTATTTCCACGTTTTGAACTTGACGGAGACATAATGCCTTACTAATAATCAAATTTACATTTAAAATTTTCCAAAAATATATTTTCAAAAAAAAGCGGAGATAATTAGTTTTTTAAAATTCTCATAGAAAATATAAACGAAAAATTGTTTTATATGGTTGCATTGAAATGTTATTATTTCAAGTTATACGACGCGATTTCTTGTTTCTTCTCTCATTTGTCAGAACGAAATGAGTGAAAAAGAAATGGTTTCGATTAAATGACCGAATCTTTGATGAAATCAATCTTTGAACGATTCGATCTTTTGAAATGAACGATTTGCCCAGCTCTACTCCGAAACTCTCCATGATGCTTAATTTTCAAAGGCTGAGGTAAGCTCGCCGGAATCCAAGGTTCGTCCCATAAACAAAAAATACCAAGACTGGAAACTCGGCGGTCAACTGACGTTTGCCTACAAGCTGCGAGGTGTGGTGAATGTCGTGAACTTATCGTTGTGTTCGTGTCCGATGTGTGGTGAATGTCGTGAATCTATAAATGTGTGCGTGTTAACGTCATTTACCAACGTGGTGGCTTTCACATATATTCACAGACAACACTGTACACAAAAGGGTTTTGGGGGGAAAGACGTACGAAAGTTTCCAGTCTTGGTATTTTTTGTTTATGGTTCGTCCTGAGAAAAGCAATCTTAAAACTCAGTTAGAGTAAAAACACCGAATTCTTTCCAATTATTAATGTTCTTTATTTTTATTCAATAGACTAACTAATTTCTTTTAACTATTAAATTATTTATTTCTTTATTTATTATACTATGTTATACCCTAACATGCTCTGATTAGAAAAGCCCGTTCTCAGGTTGAGTGGGAATTAGCCTAGACCCAAGATGAGAGGGAATATTCTGGTGCACACCATGGTATAAAAAGAGAAGGTATGATCATAAACAAAAAATACCAAGACTGGAAACTTTCGTACGTCTTTCCCCCCAAAACCCTGTTGTGTACAGTGTTGTCTGTGAATATATGTGAAAGCCACCACGGTGGTAAATGACGTTAACACGCACACATTTATAGATTCACGACATTCACCACACATCGGACACGAACACAACGATAGGTTCACGACATTCACCGCACCTCGCAGCTTGTAGACAAACGTCAGTTGACCGCCGAGTTTCCAGTCTTGGTATTTTTTGTTTATGGCCCAGCCCATTGAAATTGTTGTTGTAAACAAATTTGTCTTGGAAATTGTTGTTGCTTTTGACTTTGCCAAATGCCAAACGTCAAAACCTTATTACCCCATTTTGTAAGATGGCGGCTCTAATGATCATACCTTGTCTTTTTATACCATGGGTGCACACCTCCTAGCGAGGGTGAATAGAGCGCTATCTAATAACTCTCGGAGTAAGCCCAGTCTCAAAGTGAGTGGGAATTAATTACGTCCCTAGTGCACAGCCTCCTAGCGAGGGTGAAAGAGTTATATTATATAAAAACTAAATAAACTTTTGCTTCAAAAAGTCGGAACAATTAGTTAAAATTGAACCTGGCGCTGGCACCATAACCAAGTTGCTATTCAACTTTAGTAGCGGCGGGAGAACTACTTCTTTATTTTTCGAAGGTTGACGATTCTCGATTTTCAGTGCAAATTTCACCTCTACTTACATATATTTTTGCTTAGACTAAATGTGAATCGTAAAAACTAAACAATAATTCTGGTACAAAATTACACATTATAATTAATCTTTAATATATAATTGTTGTTGTAGCTGTTGATGGTGTGGTGATGGTTGGTAGGTACGCTTATAGTCCGGGCGGTACGGTTTCTTGGATTTTATAGTCCGGGCGTACAGTTGCAAAAGGTAATAGTGGTAATAGGACAGGTAAATAGTCCGGGCGGTATGATTGACTGGTGTGTATAGTCCGGGGGTGGGGGTTATGGAGAGAATATGTAACGCTTCGTTACAGTACTAGTCAAAAGTGAGAAAAAAGCTAGTTTTTTGCTAGTAGGCCGAGCAAATTTTGGGAGTAGAGGTATAACCAAAACATAAGTACGCAGTTTTGTACCCATGCTCGTTTTAATATCGAATTAAAAGGTCTGACAACTCTAATTTTGTGCTTAATACGGTTTTCGGGGGGTTAAATAACGTAAGTTCTCCAGTTAATGTGAATGAGCTAAATTTACATTATTTCAAACTATAAATATAAAAACGGATGCTCTGTCACTTTTCCTAAATCTCATACAAGATTTCTCAAAAAAGATTAAACTAATTTCAACGATTTTTTCTTTGTACAAAATAGTTTTAATATCCTTGATAGAAAAATTTAAAAAGAAGGGGTTTAAAAAAAATTGGAAAATGTTGGTAAATTTTTAATGATAAGCTTTAGCCTTCAAAACAACTTTTACTATAAGAGCAAGTTTGTGTGACCTAGTTGTGAATTTTATTTTGCCCCTTTTCTTCTGCAGACGACAAGATGCCATTTTTGTATCCTTTCCATTCTTTAACTTTAGAGGATAATGTGAATGAACTTCTTACTATAAAAAAAAAAAACAAAGAAGACACAAACTCTAGATGTAAACAGCAGCTACAAAATTACTATTTTTAGAGTGTTCATAAATTTGTATAATTATTCAGATCTCGGCCTAAGGGATCCGATATTAATATTTCAAGGGCTTTAATTGCTATAGACACATTAAAAGTTCACGAGTAAAACACAATGAATAAACAATAACTATGTTTGTTGTTTTGTCTCCATCAAATTTGGAAATTTGTCAATAGTTTGATATCCAGTTTAGTTTAAAACCAACAACGAGTATGTTCGAACTAAATACCCATCAGTGCTTTACTCATATGTGGCGCATTTGGCGTATTACTGGTGTATATCCACCAAAAACCCTAAAATGGCTTTACATTATTTATGGAATATCAGTTAACTTTGTTGCAAATATTTTTTCACCAATTTCATCGCTAATTAATGTATTTTTTCTTGTTGATATCGCATCGTTAATTAAAACATTACAAGTCAGTCTTTATTTCTGTACTGTGACAGTTAAACAATTTATGATTTTCTTGAGATTGTCTAAGTTAGAAATGGCTAAGAACTATCTTAGCCAACTTGACAAACGAGCTTGTGTTAATAAAGATGAATTTAAATATTTGAAAAAGATTATCAAACAATGTAGTTACATGACAGTGATAATTGAAATAATATTTTCCTTTTCTGTACTACCATACTGTTTGTCGAGATTTTTGAAAGGAAGTCTTGTATTTGAAGGCTGGTTAACGTGGAATCTAAAAGTTTATAATTATTTCCTTGCATTTGGATTTCAATTCTTTCCAATTATGATTCAAATAATTCAGAATACAGCAAATGATGTATTTTCACCAGTAAGCATCAATCTGTTGAATGGACAAATTCGTGTTCTTTGCATGAGGGTGGCACGAATTGGTAAAGATAAAAGGAAGACTCAAGATGATAACTATACAGAACTTAAGTTGTGTATAAACGACCATCGAAATATCATAAGGTTGAACTTTTTTTCATGTTCTCAAGATCAAATATTTATTACATTTTTCCTTATAGCTTATTTGACATTATTAAACCAACGATCTCACAAACTGTACTCGTTCAACTTATCATTACTGGAGCTGTATTGTGTTTGACGGTTTTCTCTTATCTAAAGTTCAATCATGATTCCATTGGTCAACTGATCATGACTGTTATCGACATGTTGACGATCTTGTCTGTATCATTTCCGGTATGCTATTTCGGAAATTCACTTCTGGAGGAAAGTGATCGTTTGACAACAGCCATTTACAATTGCAACTGGATGGATCAGACATTGAAGTTTCAAAAAACTCTTATAATTTTTATGCAAAGATCTCAGATTGAAAATATTTTAAATGCTGGTGGTCTTGTAAGAATTAATTTACAAACATTTATTGCGGTGAGATTTTTTTTTTTCAACTTTGCAACATTTTTATATTAGTGTCTTTTTTAAAATTTGCAGATTCTCCGGTTCTCATTTTCTATGTTTACTGTGCTCACTCAAATGTCTGGAGGAATTGTTTCAACAAATTAATTTTATTTACATCTACGATATTTTTATAAAGGACACTTCTTAATGGAAAGATAAACCAACCTAAAATTTAGTTGGACTCGAATATAAAGATACAGTTGGTTCCATCAAGTTATGCAACTTGGTCTGAAATAAATATAAAATAATTTTGAATTATAAATCGTTTAAGCATATTTTTTACAATTTTTTTTTAATGAATGAAAATTTTTCAGCAAAGGGTAGGTATTTTTGATATTTAAAACTTTTGAACCTTTATGTTCACTATAAACGCATGTCTTAAAATCTAATATCAGCTACCAAAATAGATTTGGAGGAATTTTTTTTAAACGCATTTTTGGGCTAGGTCATTTTTAAAAATAAAAAAATGTAGGTGGATAGGCCTTTTCTTTACTTTCGAGACTTGCGTCCGAAATTAATACAAAAAATATTTAAAATGCGAATAACTTATCAACAAAATCTCAAAGGAACTTTTGAGTTTCAATTATGAATAGAGCCTAAAAAGACCTTTCTTTTGATGCCCCAGTTGATGGATTTGGAAAAAAAATTTTCAAACCGCATTTTTTTCGGGCAAGGGTCGAAAATCTCAAAAAAAAAATTGTTATTTTTCGACCTTAATCAGTTGGTCTGTTCACTATGACCTCATGTTTTCTGAATATTAAATCGTTTACAGACCGTTCAACAATGCAACAAAATATTTAAAATACTAATAACACGCAATCAGATCACAAAAAAACTTTTGAGTTTCAATTATGAATAGAGCCTAAAAAGATCTTTCTTTTGATGTGTCACTCGATGGATTTGGAGAAAATTTTTCAAAATGCAATTTTTTTGGCGCAAGGGGTTAACCTTGGACTTTAGAAAGATATGAAAAAATTGATTTGTAATCTTTGTACCTTACCTTTGTACCTGTCCACTGTAACTCATAATTTAAAACTCGTATTCTATCTTGGGTTCCGAAGATATTACTTAAAAGTTGTCTTCACTTTGAGAGAGATAAATAACTAGATGGCCCAGAAATGCACAATCCCTAATCTTGCACTTTAAAGAAGGTTAAAAATAAAGCTAATAGAGAGATATGGTGATATGAATAGTTAAATTCTACTTTTTGTGACCCTCTCGGTAATAGAACTCTTAAATTTACTGGGCAATATTATGCGGTTGCAGATTTGGAATCTTCGAAAAAAACTTTACAAGGTTTTTTTTTGCTAAATAAGGTTTTGCGTTCCTACATTTTTCGAAATATTGGAATCTGATATAGTTTAAATAGGTCCATTCCAACTCATTTCGAGAAATACACAATTCAAAATTTTGTTCTTCATACAACTTAGTACTAAAGGCAAATTATTTATTTATTTTTCTAGCAAGGCTTAAATTTGTTTTCTAAAAGTAAGGATGCCATCGGATAGTGTTCAGTTAAAACTACTAGAAATCATCATTATTTTATTTTTGACCAAAAGCTGACAAGTGCCGTTTTTCCTCTGGACCCTTCATATGTTTTTGTTTTTTTTTTTTTGTATTAGGTTAGGGTTATAAGGCTTGCGATTAATCTCGAAAACTCCAATCTAATGAATCAATCCTCTGACCGGATTCGAGAATACCAGAACCAGTCTTGTAAAAAGTAAAACTAAATAAAAATTTTACAAAAGAATATTATTATAATAAAATTATACAAATAAATATTAGTTCTGTAAGCCTTTCTGGAAATAAAACAACTTGTATTTAGATATTTTAATAATTATAACCTTTAATAATATTTTATGTTCTTCGAGTTTTACAAAATATCACATTTTAAGCTTTTTGGATTTATCCATTCATAATAATTTCTAAAACAATAGTTCTCCATGTTATAACTTAGATTTGATTTTTTTTTTTTTTGTTTTTAATTTTAAACGATTAATTTCTGTTAATGATTAATTTTCCTTTCAACTTTCGGTATACTACATTCAAAACATTTATATTTGTGTGTTATTTTTATTATTTTTATTTAATTTCAGGATTTTAATTTGTGTTGGCTAAAAATTCAAAAAAGAGAGATTTTACTCCACGACAAAGTGCATTTTTAAAGTCAACAGAGTTTATTATTTAGTTATGATTTTTTTTTATATATATAAAACAGTTCTTAGTTTGAAATTTAACTTTTTTATGTTTGTATGTGAATCTTCGCAATTACCAAAAAGTTTGAATGTTATGATTTTATAATAAATTGGATTTTAAAATATTTATATATATATATATATTTTATGTATATATATGTTTTTATCCCTAGAAAGTTTACTTTTTTTGTTTTTAATTTTTGTTTATTTGTTTAAAAATTGTACATTTTATACAGAAAATTTACATTAAGGTAAATATATTTCTATAAATATCATATAATTACTAAATACGTCTTTTTTTTGTGTGTTTTCATCTTAAAAACAAATATACATTATATTTTATTAAATTCATAATAATATAACTATTTGCATTAAATTAAAAAAAAAAAAACTATAATAGTAAGCAAAATTAAAATTAAGATTTCATATATTTAAAAAAATAATATTGTATTTAGTAATTGTTTAATTATTTTTCTTAATTCATTATTTCTAATAATTTAATTTTTATATTTTTGTTTAAAGTTTTATAAAGAGAACTTTCTTCAATAAGATTGAAATAACTTCTAGTTAGTTAATTGTTTTGTTTGTGTGATTTTTTGTTTTTAATTTTTGTTTTAATTTTTACAAAGTTCATTTTTTTTTTTAAGTTGTAGGCAGTTTTTTACTTCAGGTTCAATTCATTAATTTAATTAACTCTATTTTTGAATAAGTATCCTAAACTTCCTCAGCATAAATATTCCAAAAAAACGATTTTGTTTCTATTTGTTTAGTCTGAAATGAGAAAAAAAAATGATTTCAATATTTTGATTTTAAATTAGGTTTTAAATAACAATCCATTTTACGATTTTTAATTGAGTAATATTAAAATTTTGTAAAATTAAAAAAAATTGATGGAAATTTTAAAATACTTTTAAAATTTAGCTATAAAACATTTATAATTGGGTAGTTGATAAAATAATTGATAGTGTTTAAAAGTTGAAAAAAAAGAACGTACCGATTTATTTACAAAAAAATGGCTGTCTACAATCTTCAATATCTCCACATGTTGATGGTTTCATTGAACAGTGATACTGAATTACTTGGCATGAAGCAGTCTTCGAATTATATTCCTGAAAGTTAAATAATACGTTATAATTTTGTTTGTAATACATTTAATTTGCAAAATTGAACAATATTAGGGCACATCAATCCATAAATGTAAGAACTCCATTCTGAAGTCGTTTGTTTATGAGGTTAATTTTGAGTCAGAAACGATTTGTAAAAACATGTCTGATTTTGAAGATACAATTTATAATAGTCAATATGTTGTACACTTGTAGAATCAGCATGAACACAAATTAAATAAATATGAAGTCAATTTTAAATTTCGTATGTTTCCATACTTGCCTCAGGCTGCTTTCCTTCGAAACTTTCAAATTATAAGCCTTTAAATGATACAACTTAACAACTTATAGGTGCTACGACCAAGATAGTAATTAGTTTATAAAAAAAATTGCAAACTTGAGAAGACCAAAATGTAAAACAAGGTTTTGGATACTCATTAGGCTGTGGTGCAAATGATTGAATTTCACAAGTTAAATATTTTGGCTGACAACCAAATGTAATATTCGAACTATTGTTTCAGGATTGCAAAAATATCAATTAAAACAAAAAGTGCATTTGAATTAAAAAAATATTTATTGCAAATAAAAAAAAATGCATTAAAAAAATATTTACTGCAACTGAACAAAATTTGCATTAAAAACAAATGCATTGCAACTGAAAAATATTTGCTCCAACTAAAAATATTTTGCATTAAAAAAAATTTATTTCAACTGAAAAATATTTGCATTGAAAATAAAATATTTATGGGAAATAAAAATATTTTGCAAATATTATTGAAAATAAAAAAAATTTCTGCATTTAAAAAGACAAAAAAAATCATGTAAATTAAATATTGCATAGATTTTATGGGGACCGAATCAAGAAATTTCGTAACGAAAAAACCTGACGCCACCCACTTGGGTGGTTCTCTTAAAGTGTATGTACTTTACATACATATGTATATGGTAGATACGACTGTACGAAGCTTGCATGGATCGAGACAAGCAAGAACAACACCTATGAGAGGTCGTTTGCCGACATGGTTGTCTTTAAAAAATTGTAACTTTTTTTTTTGTAGGTGCCGTACAGATATGGTTGATATATATTTTTAAAGGTTAAATGATAAGCTTTCCAATGATATAAAATTTATTATAGGTTGTCATGTAAAAATATTGACAATATAATGTGTGAAGAAAAAGTCAATTTTGTTTTCGCTTATTTTCATGAAAAGTGTGTGATTTCAAGAAATCATTTTTATACTTTTTACAAAACATATAGGCTTTAGTTATGGTTAAATTCTTTAGAAGAAATATAAGGCTTATTGAAGGTACAATTTTTTTGTATACTTAGCATATAAGAAAATTGGCATAATGCGAAATGCTAATTTTTAATGTAATTAATGACAACCACTTTTGTTTCTTTAATAATAATTGTAGCTCGAATTAATCATAGAAAAAACTTGAATTAATATCAACAAAAAAAATACTACTTAATAATAAATTAATAAATAATTATATGTAATTGAATAAGTTGATAAAAAATATTATGCAATAGCTTTACTGCGGCAGTCCCCGAATGCCACAAATCTTTTATTTTTAATATTTGTCGAATTTCTAACAATTTTGGTTATTTGACCATACATTAGCTATTCATACCATAATAGCCAAAAAAAAAGAAAAAATATTTAATGCAAAAATCTTGCATTGTTTTTTTTTTTCAATGGTTCTGCATTTTTTTATTTGCAATATACCTAGTTGTTTTTTTTTTGTTAATGCAAAATATTTTTATTTGCAAAAAAAAATTTTATTTCCGATGCAAATATTTTTAAGTTGCAATAACATTTTGTAATGCAAAATACTTTTAGTTGCAATGAATTTTTTTTTTAACTCAAATTTTTTTCAAGTAAATATTTTTTTTATTCAGTGGAAAACAAATTTATTTTTTACTCCCTGTGTTGTTCCTAACATAAAACATTATTACATTCACAAGAGAGACACGAATTTTTTACATGATGGAATAATTTTGGTTTCATTTTTATTACAATACCTCAGACGCATAGTTAAGGTTGTGGTTTGTTTCAACGCACTATAACCATTTTTTAATTAATACTATTTTAAACTTTTAAAATTTCAAAAAACTGATGAAATGACAGTAAACCCATTTTATAACAGAATCAAATCAATATGTCTAAAATAATAAAATAAAATTGGTAGAGTTCACAAAATTAAACATTGCAAAAAAAAAACAACGCCAAGACAAATCTATGTCGGTAGTAAAAACCATGCAATAGTGTTTATTTTTTTTATTTGTCTATTTGACCTAACTCCCATTCTGTCGCATTTCATGCGAAGCATCCATTGTCTACTGTATATATAATTAAGATTCGTCTGCACTTTGTCATACTTTATTCCAGTTGTTGCCAAAATACACCAAAAATTGACCTACGTTTTGCCAACTCAACTTATATGTATGTTGTATATCCTCTAAATGTTTATGTCGTTAGCACGGACAACGCTGCCGCCATACCTACATTTATATATTCTGTGGCGTATCCCTTTTTATTTTTTCCATGTTATTTTTTGTTTCTTCTTTTTGCTTTAGAAAATACATGGTACGGCTGACGGACGCCAGCAAATGTGCAAAAAAAGAATAAAAGGGCGAAACAATGACTCCCACAACACCATTATTGCCAGTAGTAGAAGTAGTATCCCTATACCTATCTACCTCAGCCATAAACGATTTAGGTGTCTGGCGGCTGCTGGTCGGTTCAGGCTCGGATTTTGAAAAGGGAACTGCAGCTACTATAACCAAAAGTCGACTTCCTATTTTTGTTTTAAATATTTTTGCGGTGCTTGAAGTTATTGGTTGTTGTTGTTGTTTATATTTTAATTTTTTTTGCAACTTGTTTGCCCACGTCCCTGATAAACAATGTTGTCGCACTTACCATCCACCATCCACCAGCCTATCGTAGCCAAAATCCCATAAACCAAACAACATTAAAAGTACGCATAGAGAGCATGGGGCTATATGTCTGTGCAATTTGTGATATCTGTGGCCTGATCTATAATGGGATTTGTCACGTTAGATGGCTGGATCTGGATGTCCCATGAGTTGAATATAGCTTTGTGGTGGCTGTTGTACGAGACCATACTCTCTCTGGGTTGATGTTGATGGCGGGTTTTTGTTTGGCAAATGGTTGTGCATCAGGATTTTCCATTTGGCTTTTGTATCGCCTCAGCAGCTATATAGCAATATTAGCACTCACCTAAGAGAAAGCATGTAGTTTTTTATTTTTACACACATTTAAAAGGGTTTTTGGTTTTTTTTCATTTTTTTCATAAACGACTTGGATTTAAATGGGCTTTTTAAATAGAAACCAAGTTTTACTTCGTGTTTGTAGAGTATTCACAGTAGGAGCTCATTTATTGGAACACCTTTATATCATTGACACGTAAATTTACGTATGGTTAGATTAACTAGGTCCACCTGTTTTGTTTAAACTACTTTATTTCGAAAATATTGTCTCTCAAAAAAATGTACTTATGATTTCTCTATCAGTAGTGTATTAAAAAATTCCAATAAAAAAAGAATCACTGTACAAAGTGAGGTATTCTACTGTATTCAAACAAAAAAACAAACTATACTATTGTTTATGTCAAGAATCCCAAATTTAATATGCTATTTCTGTTTCTTTTATCTATGATCCGAGATGTAATTCTGTCGGCCAATTTATCAGATGATAATCATATACACATACATAAATGATGATTGTATGTCATTAAAATGCTAAAGACAAGATTTAAAACCCAACAAAGGAGAAAAGCTTTATAGGATGTGAGCGCAAAAAAGGATGAAACTTATACTTATACAACAGAATCATCAATCAAATGACCTATGTATTGCATACATAAACGAACAAGAAGAAAACAAGGAATTATTATTAAAATAGATTACAATCATTTATTATTATGAAAATCATATCCTATATAGCTTGTAGCTAGCAGATGCTTTTGTCCAGGTTGAATAAGTATTTTAGGTATTTCTATGCAGACACACAACCGAAAAAAAAAAAACAGAAAACAAAACAAAGATAAAGCTACTGGTGACAACTGACAATTTAGACAAAACTTATAGTTATTGCGCAAAAACAACAAACAGAAACAGCTTCCAAAAAAGGAAAACTGTATATGGAATGTATGTAGATATTTTGAAAAATGATGTGCTTGCTTTTGGGTGGGTTTGAAATAAGACCGAAGGGTTTTCTTATGTTTTTATCGATTGTATGGAATCTTTCATCAAAATATTTGCCATATGCTATATAATTCTATGACAAGTTATACAAACTTAAGTTGGAAGAATATTTGATATGTTGGTAGATAATTGTTTTGAAGCCAGTAGCCAAGGATGCTGGTAGTTTTCGAAATTAGGTTTATATCATAAAGGATTATCATAAAGCCAATACATTTGTCGATAAACAAATCTTATCGTAATCAAATTTGTTTAAACCAATTGTCTTAAAAACTTACACATCTACCTCAGCTAGTATATATTCCATACATCTTTGTTTTAGAAAATCTTTTGAATTGTTTAATATGCATTGTTTTATTTACAAAAAGTATAAAAAGGCAATAAATTTGAAGAATTTGAAAAGAATAAGGTATTTCAAAAAAATCCTAAACATTCTTGCAGGTGTTTCCAAAACCAAGGCAAGAATTGTAAGCACTTTCACTAGAAACTACTTCTTTATATTACAATGTGCTAAGAAATCGCTTCAGCGAAGCCTCGCTCGCCTCATCGAAATCTTTATGTTAGTGAAAGAACAATAATATAAGAAGACTTGACAGAAAGAGATCTCAAACCAAGTCTCCTAGTTGGAGTATTCAAATTATTCTCACATCATTGTAGGGTAAGACTTCTTTGCGCCAAAGAACATTTAAACTTGTACTATTGAACAGTGGAAAATTTACCGTTCACCGGCGAGAGAATAGCCTTAAGTCGATTAGATTGTCGTGTGAGTGCGTAAAGACGACGACATTCTGGTCCTCATAAGAATATTCGGCACTCGTCCGAGAACGGTACATGCTTCCACTGTTCAATAGTCCAAGCTTACATGTTCTTCGGCGAAAGTAAGTCTTACCCCACGAAAAGTACAATTCATGTTCATGTTTTTATGTTTATTTGACTGCCTTCGAGAGATTTCAACCTGTATAGCTTCATATGTGTCCTGAACTCTTTTCCATTAAAAGTCTTAATTACTATTATTCTTTTCCGATAAGAGGCTTTGCATTTCCCCACAAGTTTTCGAAAGGATTCAAAAAGTGTAGCTGGGTCGGCCGTATACTATGGATCATTATCTAGTTGGAAGATCCACCGAAAAGGCATACTTATTATGAAAAAAAAAATTGGGGCCACTTTGTGAAAAACACATCTACATCTACCAGACACCAGAGTTCCTACAACAAATCTAAACTCAGTGTTAATAAGAACTTGACAATCAATTTAAATTTCAAATGATCTGCTAAAATGTCTAAAAGGTTTAAAACATCTTCCATCATTTGCACCCTATTGCAGAATAAAAAGAGTAAGACGCAATCAACATTAAAGGGTTCTTAAAAATACTCTTCATCATCAAATATGCCAGCTCTAAAAGTTATTTTTCTTAAATAGGCTCAAAGACTCAAGACATACACGTCACCAAATTCCTACATAGCGGGATTCCAATCCAACAACAAAATTTGGCGGACCTCATATGAGTCTGAACCTTGAATAACATCATTCATTCCTCTTTCTGTTATACAGAGATATCCAATCATTGTAAAAACAAACAAAGTCCAATGACAACTGACTCATTTTTGTAGGTAAAGTGAAAGCGCAGCACAATAACATCCGCCAAACCAGAAACCATAAAAGATAACAGTTTCCTTACCTTTCTTTACTTCTTGAATACATTCTATCTACCCATCTCTCTCAAAAAGACTTACATATTCAAACTGAAACTTAATTTCAAGTTTAGCAATTGCTAGTTTGTTATTGGTCATGTCAATTTGTACTAGCAAAGATTGAAGAACTTTTCACATTTAAATTTGATGATCTAATGATTGTAAAATTTATGACTTCCTCAAAAAGAGACCGTCCATTGTACTCAAATCCAAATTGACAAGATTAAAAGAATTTTTTTTTAGAAAAAAATACAATATCCTTTGGTTAGGAGTATACAAACGAGTATCCTTTGTAAGAAAACTTGAAAAAAATAACGATAATGAAAATAACATTGAAGATATCGAACAAATACTTAAGATACCATTAAGAGAAATACATAGTTATAAAAAGTCAACTTTCAGATAGATAATCAAGTCTTACAAAAATAGTCATTAAAATAAACTCATTTCGTATAAAAACAAACCATAAAAAAAAAAAATCCAATTCTTAGTTAAACTTCTTTAAAAATCGATTAAACCACAAAGTCAATTAAAATCGTTTACACACAAAAGAATAAGAACCTGTCCATTACACATTGTGCCGAAATAATTTAAATTGGATTCCTGGCCATTTGTGTGTGTCGTGTTGTTGTCCTTTCCAAAATGATCGCCTGTCGCGGTGAGTTAGCCCACGCATATATACACAGACAAGACATCACTCCCAAAACCTCTCTTCCTCCCAAAAAAAAACTTACTTATTCAACCTTCCAGCATAGAGAACATTTTAATATTTTCGAATTGTAAGCATACAACAGACAGACATCCCATAACATCCCACATTTTCGCCGATAAAAATCGATACAATCAAACCAACCCCCACATCACAACAACTACACACTGAGTTGAGCAGAACACCCTTCTCATCCTGGAAGTATCGAAATCGACTACGTCTACTGTTGTAGCATCGAATACGAATACCGACCAACAACCGACTGCAAAGATAAGAATTAATTCAGTCTGGCAAAAAAAAAGCAAAAACAAAAAAACAAGAGGGAATTCCATCATGATTTACGCAAAGATACGGCGTCGCAGATCTGGGGCGACATCTTTCCGAATCCAAATTCGTTCGCTCGTTCGTTCGAATTACGTATTGCGAGTGCGTTTCTTTTTTTATGCGATAGAACATTTAATCCGACACCGATATGGGGCGAAAGGCAAATTCATTTTTTTTTTTTTCATTGAAAGAACGTATTTTACCCTCATGTTCATTCATACCGATCCCAAATAGTGCTGAATTGATGCTGAGGAGAAGAAATCCTCAAGATACAATGGGGGTTACTAGTAGTTTAGTCAACAGGGAAAAGATTTGGTGAAGATTTTTATTACAGCATACAGCATCTCATGCTCTCTAAAGGCAAATTGACATATTTATTACTTGGACGGATCAATTTCTTTTCCCTTTTTTTTTTCTTAGTTGTGATGTTGGTAGAGTGGAAGAGAAATACACATATTTGCTGTGCTCGCATCTATAAGACGATTTTGTAGGATTAGCGCAACGCACCGATAATGTTCGACTAAGGAAATAAATGAATTCTAGTGAAGATATCATCACGATTGAACTATATTCAAAAATGAGGGCGAGGGCGTCTATAATGGCCAGTCAAATGGAAATACTTATGAGGGTCGGTGTACTGGGTTGTATTTGGTTCACGGATTGTTATAATATATCTATGCTCAATTGATGATGACACGAAAAGTTTTCTTCAACCCTGCTGATGATGCTGCTTCGGAGGATGCTTAATTGATTTCTTAAATCTTTTTTTATTTATGATGTGTATGAATAATAATCTTCTTTTATTTATTCACTTATTCATGAGAATTGTTAACATCTGTTTAAAAAAAAAAAGTTTAAAAGCAATTTTTTGGATTTATTTTTTAATGAAAAGGGTAAAATGAATAGTTCCCGATTACATTTTAGGGTCCAGTCGTTTATTACAAAGCAACCTGCGAAATAAAAACCTACTCGACAAATACTTTGACATGAATGTCAGTTGTCTTTGGTAGTTAACTATTTTGATTAAGAATATGGTAACCCAGGAAACTTGGTAACCCTGCCACATGAATATTTACTGACCAACTGCTACGTAAATTACGTTCAGCATTACATATCCCAAAGTGACATCACCCGTGGAGCAAAGGAAAATTTTGACCATTTTATTTTCAATTTGAAAAATATTTCATAACACAACCTTTGCTCCATGTGTTTGTAACGGAACTAACTTTACCAAGCACTCAAGTGACTGGGATCTAGGAAACCATACAATTCAACACTATTCAACCAAGGAAAGAAGTTTCAATTTGCGAACCATATTCTTTTGAGCAAATAAGTTATTACTTTATTCCGAAAACGACTTAACAGGCAACGGTTTAAGATGAGGCTGAAATGAATTCAACAGATAGTAGCCTATTAAATTCAATTCACTCTCGAATCGAAGTTTAAACGCGCACAGTCGTATCAGAAAAATGAACGGCTCAGTGGTATAAATTCAAACAGAGTATCCTCTATTAGAACTGAGTTTATCACTCCGCGCATAAATCACAGGAACCAGCTAATGAAGCCGGAAGGATTGAGAGATTTGACTAAGGTGAGATGCACTTTTATATGTAAATGAAATTCTTAAAGGGTTTTTCAATTAATCGAAAGAGGCAGTGTTTCTGAAAAAATATCTGCTCCAGTTCCCATAAGCCGTTGTAACAGAACATCACCTTCCACCAAAACCAAACATTGATACCAAAAGGGAATAGTGTTCCCGCAGACGAGTAACTTATTCCATTAGAAACAGCTTGTAAAGCCCATCATCGTATATTTCTTCTTACTTTTGGATCAGTAACCGAAATACAATATCATAGGATCCGAAAGATATACCCAACCAACAGAGGTTTTCTCTTTTCCGGGGAAGGATATCTTCAAAATCTAAAAAAATGCAATGAATTCGATGAAAAAAAGATGATGGAATTTGTTCTTCATCGACTGACATGGCCTCAACAAAACCCAATTCTAGTACATTGGTAACCTAATCGAATTATAAGGGCAAAATGGCATAAATTAAAAATCCAAAATAAAACTCATATTCTCACCCAGTCAACTCAATGTCCCAATGAGATCATTATAGAACATCTTAAGTCATACTGATTTCAAGATGGTTCAATGAGGCCTTCTTACTCTAACATTCCACTAACTTAGCCTCAACTCTCATATATTTAACCTAACGTTTTGGGGAACGCAAGGGATCCATTGAGATTCTTATCATGACCTTGAACGTACGTTAATTGAATTTGCTTACAAAAACTATCGCTAACAAACTAAATGTATTACTGATCTTGAAAATAAGAAAAAAATATGTATTTAAGGTTTGACACGTCATGGCTCCCATAGCAATAAAAGTTATTCCGTTTACAATTAAAAAAAAAAAGAACAGCATTACTCAAGAAACCTTAGGAACTTGTTACTCCTCATGGGAAATATCGAAAGTAAATAAAATTGAAGGACAGAAAATGAAGAGAACCATAAATGGACTAGCCAGTATGTAAAGAAGTTTTAAATTAAGATGCACAGCAGCACTTAATACAATAGTGAATAACTTTTTTTAGCAATAAAATTAAAAAAACAAAGCCCTCTATTGATTCTTAGTATTAACAAATATGTAAAAAACAATTATGCACATAATTTACAACAACAACACACTTACTGTTACATAAACCGGCTTATTAATAAAAATTCATCTTAAGTTAAGTGATATCCAAGGATTTTGGTATAAATCAATTGTTTATCAATTTGCAATACAAAATCAAAACAACAACTTACCACCACAATACTCCATTTGCGACAGAATTTTCTTATGGCCGTCGTATAGCATCACGGTTTTATCGTCCAAAAGTTTTTCTTCGGTTTCGTACCAGTTGCCGATGCTGATGCCGACCTCGCCGACGACCGTTGAGTATCTGAACATCGACGATTGTTGTAGTTAAATGGAGAGGAAGACGTATTTGTTGTTGTTAGCATGCCAATACCCTGATCCTCTGATGAATTCATACTGCTCTTTGATGTGGATGTACCAGAGGCTGTTGACGACCGACAACTTCTTAGATTATGTGGCAGAGTTGTTGTATGCATCACAGATTGTGTACCTGTTTTGTAATATCTAAGGCTTTCATTATAACTAGCACCACTACTACTACCACTGCCACTGAATCCGCTATCCAGATCTCCCTCATCGAATTCCGGATTGATGCAGGTATGGTCCTTCAGTTCAATCGAGTTCAATGTGCTGGACAGATTCTCCAAACTGGTATGGGACATCACTGGTGGCTGCTGTTGCTTCTCCGACGATGATTCCTGGGTGGGACTTATATCAGGTGGGGTTGGCGGCATGATAAGTGCTTCTAGCGACAAATTAAGCTCGTCAAGGACACGAAAATGGTTATGCTGCACGCGACGCAATTCTTCTTTAACAGCACCAGTATTAGCTGAGCCTATTCGATTGTCCGATAAGACTTTGCGAATTTTCTGTTCATTAACTTCTTCGTAAAGATTTTCAGTGGTTCCGTAACGGGTGGTGTATGTATGTCGTTCTTCAGATGAATTGGCTGCATTGAATGTTTTCGAACGGAAACTTTTCGCTAATAGTGCTCGGATGGAATTTCTCGGTGGGCTCTTTGATGGGCCAGGAATTGGCAGAATTGGTGATAGCCTATCTTTGTGAGGTATATTCGTATGGCATTTAGCAGCACCAGGCTCGTAGTATGCATACGAGTAGACATGATTAATGGGTGCTTGTTGCTGTTGTTGTTGTTGCTGTGGCGTTCCTGGCATTGACTGGTGTAATGGAGTCATAGCCGATGTTGATGGAGTCATTGCCATTGGTGGTATATTTGGCGCTACAACTCCAGCAGCAAAACCATATTCTAAAGGTTGATTCGTTTCGAATCTATCCATTGTCGCCGCCGCTAGATTTTTTCTTGACCATTTAACCTGGAAATACAAAAAAATTGGTTTTAAAATGGAAACTTGTGGATAAATAAATCTCAAACTCACCTGTTTTTCTGTGTCAATTTTTTGATTACTTCTTCTACTGTGTCCTCTTCTTCGACGTTCCGAAAACGAGTCACCATGGCAGGCATTAGTGGCAGCTCGCATCATATCGTTCGATGGTGGGATGCAAAACTCTATGCTTTCGATGTCGTCGGGAAATATTAAATCACCTCGTCCACTTATTGTGTTTGACGAGATCATTCTACCTCCTCCACTGGAAATGCTGTCTCCGTCACTGCCCATCATCATGCTTTTAGACGACGATTTAGGATGTCGCATCGACATTGAATGATGGTGAGGAGCTGATGATGTAGATGACGATGCCACCGCAGATGGATAATCTGAGGGTGGTGAGAAATTTACAAATTGCGGCGATGGAGGCCGAGCGGAAAATTTCGCTGATGGATACATATCACTTTCGGTTTTTTTGTTGTTGTTGTAGGTTTTTTTTCTTTATGAAAAAGTGTGCAATATGACGAGTGCTGGAAGTTTCTCCAGTTACTCAATGTTCATGAGTTCAATTATGAAGTCTCTCACAGAGTGAGTGTTGTGTCACAGGAACCCAATTGCGATAAGACAATATAATATCGGATGCTGATGGATATGAAAAACGAGTAGTTCCAGCTCTCAGGGATACTCAAATGCCATCGGTATTCATTGTGCTAGCTTGCTGAGTATAGGCGGCATACAAAAAAAGTATTTACTGCGCTTCAGGTTGTTGCTTGGAAGTGTCTCCTTTTGCAGTCACTGCTCAAACTGATGCACATCACACACCACTCTATAAAATGAGATTAAACAAAAAGGGGACATTAATCAGTATAAAGAGTATAAGAAGAATAAAGGAACAAAAAAAAATAAATATATATAAACTACGATATGGTTGCTACTCCATGCGCACAACTACGGGATCGGGATTTACGATAAGTACACTTGTGGTTAGAGTTTGTGGTGGGTGGCGATAAAACAGGATAACCATAACGAATAGGGCTACGACGCAATATTTATTCATTAATTTGGAAAAGTTGTATGCATTTGAGGTTGCTTAAATGGGTGGTGTGTCTAGTGTCTATGCCAGTGTTGATGTTTTTGTCACAAAAAAAAGTACTAAATGGGAAGATTTGGCGATGGCAATAGAATTTCATTTAAAAATATTGAAAACTGCGTTATTTTTCATTAACAGAATGGAAAGAGTTCTTCTGCTTTTTTGACTTAAGAACTTCTTAATGTACAGAGAAAATATTGACCACAATAAGAAGGAATCTAAGGGCAAAAAGAAATCGGTTTAAAAAAGAATATCAAGGGGCACGGTAGTGCCCAGCCAAGTTCTCTAGCAACTTTGGCACTACACCCTTATTTACAGGAAACAACTCAGGCCATTTTCGACCCCCCTCTAACTTCCACACCAAAGATGCTAGAAATTTCAAACTTGCTACATTTATTGAGCTTGTCAAAACCAAACTCCTCACAAAATTTCAGCCTTTTACGATGAGTAGTTTCTGAGATATAGGGCTTCAAAAATCGCAAAAACCGTAACTGACTGACTGACTGACTGATTGACTGACTGACTGACTGACTCACTCACTCACTGACAGATCATCAAAATTATGGAGAACTTCCCGTTAACGTAGAAACTTGAAATTTTACACGGTGATAGGGCTTGTGGTGTTTACAAAGGGAAAAATCGAAAATTTGAGATTTTCAATTCAGGGGGCGTGGCATCCGCCCATTTCCGCTGAATTATCATCAAATATTATAGAGCACTTCTGATTATCGTAGAATCTTGAAATTTGGTAGAATGGTAGAGATGGTAGTTTATACAAAGGAAAAAATTTAAAATTTGAGAATTTCAGCCAGGGGGCGTGGCAACCGCCCATTTCCGCTGAATTTTGATTAAATATAAAAGAGCACTTCTGATTATCGTAGAATCTTGAAATTTGGTAGAATGGTAGAGATGGTAGTTTATACAAAGCAAAAAATTTAAAATTTGAGAATTTCAGCCAGGGGGCGTGGCAACCGCCCATTTTCACTGAATTTTCATCAAATATAGAGATTTTCAATTCTACAGCCATACCTTGCAAAAAGTAGTGAAATCACAACAAAAACATTACTGTTAAAAAAGGAGCCAAGTTCTCCTATGTTGAAATTATGCTGGCACAAAAAGTACTGAGATGTAAAAGTGTACCAAGTTCTAAAGTTTGGGTTCAAATTCTTATCAATAAAATTTTGATTGTTTACTTGACAATTTTTGAAATAACTTTAAAAATCGGTAATTAAAAGAAAAATTGTCAAGAGAACAATCAAAATTTTATTGATACGAATTTGAACCCAAACTTTAGAACTTGGTACACTTTTACATCTCAGTACTTTTTGTGCCAGCATAATTTCAACATAGGAGAACTTGGCTCCTTTTTTAACAGTAATGTTTTTGTTGTGATCCTCTTTTTTAAACCGATTTCCTTTTAATGGTAAGAACTGAAAGTCACTGAGGATAGTACTTTACATTCGTGTTATGCGATTGAAGAAAGAATTCGCCCAAGTTTGCAAATGGTACTCTAGTTTTAGACGTAAGACATACATTTTGTAAGGCATTTTTTGAAATATCCATAGGTGATTGGTAAAGCACATACATACCTAGAAGAGAGAAATGCATAGAAAAAAAGACAAGAAGCTTTTAGGTACCCCTTGTAATGATGTTTGGAAATATAGCTTTTAATCCAAAGAACAAGAGATTTATCACAATGAAATATCAAGCGCAATAGTTCAACTATTTGATAAGATAAACTATCAAATTAACAGCGGACTTCCTTCAAAAAAGTTAGCTGTTGAAGACAGTTTGTCGTTTTTACGTTTATTTGGAATAAAAGTTGAAGAATAGGATAATGGACCTTATCACGTATTCCTTCGTATTGGAAAATTTCTTAGATTCCCGAATAAAACAATCACAAAATCCGATTATATAGTGACAATTTGTATGAAACTTTCCATTACGCAGGGATTCCGTGATTATTTTTTTGGGAATCGTAGCAAATTTTCGATACGAATGGAATTCATAACAAGACTGAATGTATACAAAAAAAAAAATGAAAAATGTATTTCCGTGGGAGAAATAGACTATTTTCAGAATAATAGCAGTGAACAGTGAGAGCCACCGGAATAGTCAAGATCTTTGGACTTTAAAGTCGAGTGATGTTTCTTATAATTTTTCAGAACAATGTGCAACCTCTGAGGCTTTGTATGGCTTTTCTGTCTTAATTATTCGGTAAGAAAAAATCATTTGCTTCTGATAGTGGGGTTGGCTTTATAACCTCGAAGCATACTCTTAGGTACAGCTCTAATCGAATCAAGACAGAAATGAAATTTGCTAGAATACCCTCGATATTATAAAAGCAACAATTGATTAATAATAATGATCAGCTTAAATTATAAGGATATTATTAAGTCAGTCTCAACCGACTTCGTCTTTCAACCAAACGGTTCTCAGAGGAGTTTGAGGACAACATTTGTTTGATATGATGAAATAATTGTATTTGTTTAAAGGAAACAACATTGAAGAATTTCCAAGATGTCATAAATAAGAAAAATTTTAAAATATTTTGTTCTTTTTCGTCGAAAAAGAACAAAATATTTTAATAAAGAAAGGTCACGAAATAAGGAAGAATTTATTGAAAAATTTTAAATGTATGCATAATAAATTCCGAAGGATAAGTATAAGTACTAAGGCTTTTTACTTTTCGGACAAACTTTGTTGACAATAGGATTCTTTGAAGGACACATCTATAAGGGGGGTTGCTACAAATATCTAAAACTGCAACATTAACGTTGTATTTCTTCAAAATAAAAAAAAACACGATGAAAACTTCGAAAAGTAAATAAAATTCTCTGAGTCGGAGGTCTACAAAGGATTTTAGAATAAATAAATAGATATGTGATAGTGATAAATAGTGGCAATCAGAGTACAATCGGTTAGAATAAGTTTAAATCATAAGTGATAGTAATGACGTTTTTCAGCGTTTGACAGGGGTCATAAAATCATAAGTTCTATTCAATAACGTTGTTTTGGACTGTAGGGAACAAAAATGTTTTTGAGTTTCAAAACGATGTTTTTTTGACTGAAACTGTTTAGTTCTGCTGTCTTTAACAGTGCGGTCTTATGGAACAGTTCTACGTATATTGTATTCCCACTATTTAATCAATTTGAACATCAAAATGAACCATCTGACATAGAGAAAATAGTCAGGCTATCACCTATCTCAGTCAAAATAACGATAGTAACTTTATTATTCCAGAACAAAGTATTGAAATAGTACCTTTTACGAAATTGCATACAATTTCATTCACAATGTCATCACTTGTCAGTTTTAAATGTGATGCCTCAGGCGGCTTTGTGGAGGATTTTGTGGTGGACGAGTGGGCATTAGAAAGCAGCCACACACCAAACCAAATACTGATGGTGTTTGACAGTGGCATATACACCAACGTTATTTCACCCAAGTCCTTCACCATATATAACACGAAAACGAAGCTAAACAATAAATCAATCATACTGAAGAGCCAAACAAATGGCGTTTTAAGCCGCCCATTCACCCCAGCCCCAGTGCCAGTAGTCGCACAGTCAGCTTGTGTCTATGCCAGATGAATGTATGTTTTGCTTGTACACGGATGATGGGTTTGAACAGATAGTTTTCGTTACGCTCTTTTTTTTTTATTTTGAATTGTTCATTCTATCTTCGCATATTTCAAGATTGTCTTCTTTCCCATCTCTCATATTGCAAGAACTAAGGAAGCTGACACCGAAAGTATCTTTGAGCTTTTTTTTTTTTTGTCAATATTTCACTTTGAAGATGGGGAGTTACATTGTTTCTTTTTTTTGTAAATTCAATGAAATTATAGAACATGAATGATACGAAATGAAATCGAATAGAAAGAATGTCGGAGGCGACGAATTCATAATCCGATACATAATGTGGGCTACGCCCGCCCGCAGGCAGGCGAGGCGAGGCGGTTGGGCTGTCTTGTCCTGGTTATACTATGTTATAGGTGGTGGTTGTTTGGTGCTGCTGGTTAAGAAGATACATTTGTGGAGAGATATTATTACGATTGTGTTATGGCTGGTGATGTGGTGAAGTGCTGGGGCTGACACGACAGTGAGTATAGAGAATCTTTTCTTTTGGGAATTTGCGCTCAGTAATATTATTTAAGTGTATAGCGTGCATAATGTATAGATAGAGTAGTGAGTGGAGTTGGAAGGAAATGGAGTGCTAATGTTCGGATTGTGTGTGTGGATGCTATAAAGCTTCGTAATTTTTTTTTTCTTTTATAGAGACGGAAAGGCTATGATTTATACTCCCAATGAATGATAAGAGAAAATAAATAAAATACTTTTTCTTAAAAAAAAAAAAAAAAATACAAGAAGAAGAAAATAAGAAATGAAAGTAATTTACCCTCAAAACTCAAAAGATGATGCCGTCTTTTATGAATGATGTTGTTATTCGTGATAGGTATAAAGAAAGGATATTTTATTTTAATATTCAAAAATAAAAAATATATATGTGTATGGAGGTAATTTATTGATGTAATAAGTATTCGACATTTTCTTTGATAACAAAGGGGTTTTGAAAATTACAGAAAAAAATGGAAAGACCATTTCGGGTGATGATGTAAATACCTAATTTTTTGTTAAATTTTTGGCAAAAACAAAACATTTTTTTTAAGATATCTACAGTAAAGGTTTAGTAATTAGTTCCAACGAGAGAAACGAGTAAAATACAAGAAGGTAACTTTTAAAAGGAATCAGTTTAAAAATTGATTCAAGGGTAAAAACCATTTTTTTCAGAATGAAAGGTATTGAGAGTTTGAAACATTTCGAATGTCTTAAAAAAGAAGTTTCTACAAACTTTGGACTTAAAACTTCTATTTTGATTCGTAAAATTGAGTTGAGGGCAGATACGAGTATGTTACTAGAATTGCACTCAAGTACTAAAGGAAAGTGATAATATTGAAAGTCGCTTTATTTTTGTCTTGTTGTATGCAATTAAATAAGTAGTACCTCGTGGCGCGATGGTTATTGCAATGTGCTATAATGCGAGTGGTCTTTGATGTGTTGATCGAATGTTTCCGTTTAGTTACATAACCAAGGAATGGGGAGATGAGTCAGGAAAAGGGTGTGAAAGCAAAAAATAAAGAGGATTAAAAGTTATCTTTAATGAAAATACGAAAAAAGGTGGGTTATAAAAGACGGAGCTTTGGGGAACACCATCAATAATCTCGTGGATGTCAGATTTGAACTCATCTAAAATAGAGGTTTGAAATATAATTTCTAATCCATTTGATAATTCATTTTTGACAAGAGAACTTAAAAGCCTTTGGAATATCAAGGGCAACTATTTTACTTTTGTCGAAATAGTGAAACAAAAGAAAAGAATGGTTTTACTTTTCGGAGAGATATGCCATCAGATTCCCGGACGTCCTGCTACGAAATTCGTACTGACTTTTGTTTAATTCTTTTTTTCTTTTTTTCCATGGCCAAAGACTTTTAAATGGAGGTTAGTGCAATTGCAATTGAAGTTTAGGGAGAATAAGAATTCATCTTATTTGGAGGCTGCATCTACACGGAAACATGTATGACGGTAGAGTAAGATAGATTTTACTACGAGTCGAGTATATGGGTTGTGATTTTATGGGATTCAGGTCTTAAAAGACATATATACAAAATTAATCCGTTGAGATCGAAAGCCTTCTTCAACGATAGGAAATATAATGAATTTTTACTATTGATGTGTTTATTAAGGTTTTTTGATTTAAGCGAAAAAGAAAGCTAGATTCCGTTAACTGTGGATACTAGACCAGTGTCAAAGTCGTATTCAGAGACCAAAATTTGGAAAAATTGTAAAAAAAAAGAGTAATGAGGATTTAAGATTAATATGGTTTAGACAAGAGGAAAAGTCGATTGAATCGCAATCCTTCGCCAATAAAGGAGGTGGTTGGTGGTTTCTGACAAAAGTTCTCCTCTTATCGAAACAAAAATTATTTGTTATAGTTTTAGATAATAAAAAGATCCACAACGTTTATTTGTATTTTTTTTAACATACAGCTTCCGTCTTCAATTTTTTCGTTGAAATTAATAAAAACGTTTAACAGAAGACACAATTAAAAGAAACAAAAAAATATTTTATGGGAAGTAGGATGTTTTCTATTAAAAATCAAACTCTGATATTGGCTCAGGAAATCATAGAAGCCTTTTTTGTTAGAATTTTAAGAAATTCTCTGTTGTGCATTACGTGTCATTCCAGGGATTCAATTCATCTATAATTTTTTTTGTGATGGTTTATGCAAAACTGGGTTCTATTTCAACAAAAATTGAGTACTTTACCTAAGCATTAAATCCTTCTATTCAATATGAAGCTTAATGTGTGTTTTACATTTCAACAAAAAATTGAAAAAAGCAATTAAAAGCGAATTGAATATGATTCGATCCACTCAACATATAGAAATGAAATAATTTTCAAAATGTATTACAAAATTTCCATCGAAAAGGAATTCTGGTTACTGGGTTAGAGTTCTTAATGAACAAAAAAATTTATTTGAACATAAAAGCCATACCTAAAAACCAATATACACAAAACCAAATATCTATACACGAAACAATAGAACTTCAATATTCAACAAAAAATGATAAAAATCTATAAAAGGTTATTACAAAATGTTTCCAAATGAGACCACAGATTTTTTTTTTAACATCGTCATTTTTTTTTTTTTTTTTTTTGTGTAATTCCATTAAATGTAACCAATCAACTGTGTACGAGTGAAAAACAGCGTTAAATTGTGGATGAGTGATTGAACGTTTTGATATCATCGACCACAAAAAAGTGGTTTATTTATCTCAACCAAAAAAAAAATAAAAAAAAAAACAACAAACAAACAAAAATATGAGTTGTCTACACAAATTATTCGATATTTTCGATGATATACTATAAATATACAAAAAAATGTGTACGTATATAGTATATATTGTAAAGGTGTGGCTGAAGTCGGTATTTTTCAAATGCAGAAATTATTACGATGTGATCCATAAAAAAAGGGGAGAAATAAAAGTTTATTTTTCTTTCTTGTGCAGTCAATAGAGAAAAGTTGAGGAAGAAAAAAAAAGTTATATGAACCGTATCGCATATTAGTGAAGAAATTCTTATACAAATATTGTCTTAGTGACACCAAATGAGGACAGGTTGAATGACTAGCGTATATCATAATATCAGCTAAGTTTTTCTATTTATAATTATGTTTAGTATTTTGTCAAGGAAAGGTTCACAACTAATCTATAATATTTTTTTAACAACTTTGAAAGTACAAAAATAAATTGTCAATATCAGAAAGGATACCTACCTACACGTGTAGCCCACATAAAGTCTTAGGTTCAGAAAACAGACTTCACTGATTTGGCACTCAAACTCAGGGTCTTAAAGTTAATAAATCTATTTAATAATAGGTTTCATTTAATTCAGATTTATTTTTTTTTTTCTTTAACCCTCTGTAGGCACACCTCTTTTTTGCGAATTTGGTTTATACTTTTTCACGTTGCTAGAACTTTTTTATGTCTCACTAATTTATAGAGAATCATATATGAAATTGATGTAGAATTTTCCGAGGAATCCGAATATAGTATTCACAATTCCAGAAAAATGTACTTTCACCCTTATAAAGACAGTTTTTTGTGACCAGATTTTATTTTTGTTATGCCAAATTCGCACCCGTGTGCCGACAGAGGGTTAAAAAACTTCCTAATTGAATCCTATTTATTTTATATTGGTGAAGAAACTCTAGAAACTAATTTACCGAATGTCTATTTTTTACGGTTGAAATAATATTTCTTAAAAAATTACACCAAATATCACGTACTCTCATTCGTTTTCTGACGTAATCGAAACAATTTTTAAACTAATTTAAATTACAAAGAAAAAATATAATGGTTGTCGACTTTGTATTCTCACTTTATACTCGTTGTAGAGGCGACGCGGCAGGAAAACATTATCCTTGAGGAAAACATAACAATTATAATTATTATTATTAATACACACAACAACAACAAAAACCAACAATACACAGTCTCACTTTGCTTATTAAAGCAGAAACTTAAATATAATGTTATAGAGGAAAAAAAATTGCTTTTGAGATTTGAATTTGAGATGTAAATGTTTTTAAGAGCACAATATAGGGATAAGTATAGTATAAGTGTAGAGAGGAAATATTTTCATGGTTGGCCGAAGTCCCAAATGGGGTATAGGTACGATGTGCATCATTAGACACGAAAAAGAAGAATAAACATGTGCAAAGGGAGGTAGTAGTGTTAAATGTGTTTAAAAGGATCTTCTTTTTATTTTCCACATTTTTAAATAAGGAACTATTGTGTTGGTTTTATTTTGTGTAAACAAAACCACCTGCTTATTTTCACTTTAGGATGTGGAATATATTTTTTTTCGAATACATTTAACACAACATAAATGTTAAAGAAAAAATAAACGTGGAGCACAAAAGTAATTTGTATTAATAAAGAGTACTTCTTTTACTTCTGCGATTTTCAAATTAAAAAAATCGTTCCTAAATTGTTTGCTTGATTTTAATTATATTTATTAAGAAGCGTCTTTTTTATTAAGAAACACATTCTTAAATATATTAGACTCGTTTATTTATTGATGTGCAGTAGGGACGTTTTCATTTAATTTTGTTTAACACTCAAATACGACGCACGCTCTAAATTGGGTCAAAGCAGTGAAAAAATTCTCCGAATTTTTGCTTTTTTTCCTTAGAATGTTTAAATGAGAATTTCGTTATTCTTCTAATGTCTTCTATGAATGGACGGATTTTATTTCACTTTTGTAGATTGGTACTTTTAATTATACCTATCGCGTTATTTCAAGATATTATAAAATTAATTGTATTCTTATTTTAAAAAATTGACGATCAATTTTATTTAAATTTGATCTATTTTAAGGAAATTTGAAGTAATAAATTTGATTAAATAAATTTTACCCTTAATTAAAATTAAAGATCAATCATTGTTAATAAAAATAAAAAAAAATCCAGCTTTTATAAAAAAAAAGCAAAAATAATAGGTACTTTAACCCTCTATAACCAGACCTCTTTTTTGTGACGTGATTAGGCAAACGAGTGCGAATTTGGTTTATACTTTTTCATGTCGCTATAACTTTTTTCCGTCTTAATATTTTATAGAAAATCATATATGAAATTGATGTAGAATTCGAATATTGTATTCACAATTCCAAAAATTTATATTTTCACCCTTTTTAAGAGACATTTTTGTGACCATTTTTTTTTATTTTTTTCGTGCCAAATTCGCACCCGTGTGCCGACAGAGGGTTTCATATTATTATAAAAATTACCTCGGTTAGTTTGCTAATTGATATTGTAAGCATTATAGTAATTTATAATGTTCAAAACCTTATTAAAAATATGTAATATTTTTATTTAACAGTTATTTGAAGTTGTCTGTATAATTCCCTTATTATATTTGAATTTCAACAGTGGAATATCAAAATTGGTTTAATAAGAGAAAAATTCGAGTTAAATGAATTAATACATTATATTACTTTTCTTAAAATTTAACAATCGAAACATTTGAATGGAAGGTATACGTTCTAAGCTAAGATATTACAAGTCAACAAAAACAACTTTCAGAATTCCATACAAATTCATATGTACCAAAAGTGTAGGAAATCCGTCCATCTTTTTAGGCGGTGGAAATGTGTACAGATGGAGGCACAGAAGAATAGACCGACAGACTTATTGACGGAAATCAGATTTTTTGAATTTTCCAATCACCGTTATGTTGAATTTGGGCAAAATGCATATTTCTCTCCCTAAGCTGATGATTATCAGCCTATTGGAAAAATGGCCTTTATGAGATAGATCGACTTGGAGGTAATTGACTGTAAATAAAATACTTAATTTTGTTGAACATTGTTATTTCATATTGTTTTAATTTTTTTTATCTTTGACTTATTTCTTAGTTTTCAATGCATGAAAATTGAATTTTTTTAAATTGTTGCTTTTTTAGAAAAAATAAAAACAATAAGTGAGGAAATAGGACTATTATCCTATTACCTTATTGTTAAAGTAAATAAATTTTTTTTTTTGGAGCCAAATTGCTAATCACCACTACTTGTCCATATTTTTTTGAAAATATAAAAAATGTATGCTTTTTTTCTTGAGTAGGTAGATTTTCTTGAATTTCTTACAAAAATTTAGTTTTAAAAATTTATAAAAGAATTTATATCGAGAGGGCATTCTATTTTCTATAAAAAAAATTCTTAAGAAAAATTTTCAAATACGACTTGCTACCTTATAAAAAAAAAACTCCAAAAGTGACAATGGTTTATTTCTTACAAAATGTTTTTTTTTTTTTTTTCTTTTTGCACAACTTGAACTCCCCGACTTTTTCTGACTTTCCAGTTAAGCGAACGGACATAATGTATTTAAAGAAAACAAATTGAAACAAAATAGAAAGTTCCGCTTTCAATAAATGTGTATAATTATATTTTCTGAGTAATTTGAGACAAATTTAAAATTAAAACAACATTATCCAAGTCATATTTTTTTCACATTATTCAAGTTACCGCATACACCAATTAAGTTGTTTAATTGCTCACAAATTATTACTTATTATTTTATGATAATTATAACTCAGATTTTGTTTATACACAGTTGAATTAACTTTGTTTAAATGATAATTTATTTTGGAAGTTTTTCTTTTTTTTTTCTTTTTGCTTTAATTTGACTATGTATAAAGAGAGTTATGCACGTCATGGTTGTTTATAAATAAATCAATAAAAGGAATACATACTACCAAAAAAAAAATTGTGTATCATAAACAAAACAAAAACAAACTTTTTCCAGGAAAATATACAAAAAAAAAAGAAGAAAAAAAAACAAACATTCGACATTGATTCAAAAAGGAATTTGCATAAATCGAAAAACAATCTGTTAATACAGAAAACAGTTTTACTCGAAAGTATTCAACTTTGCAAAGTTATTTGCAAATAACAACTCCACGTCGAGTAAGGTTCCAATATAAAAAAAAAATAGTCAAAATTTGATCCTTTGTTATGTCTAGATTCTAAGTGCATAAATATTTAATCGAGTCAATGAGTCCTTTATGAAAAATGATACTTTTCGTTCAGTTTTCACCCAATCGTTTAAATAAGTGTATTTCATTGCAACAAATAATGTAATCCAAAACAAGAAATAACATTAAATTCTAAAATTTGTTTGAGTAAACAGTACTTAAGTTTTAGGTGTCATTTAGCCTTTAGCCCAGGCTGTAAACATTTACGTTGGGTTGTTAAAATAAAGTTCCTCAATACTATCGGTAACCACAAAGTTTTTATTTTATTTCGAATTTAAATGTTTGTCAAAAAAAAATACAAACAAAAGTTTGCGTTTATTTTTTTTTATTTTCGTATAAAGCATCTGCTGACGAGTACAAAATCATACAACGAACGTGAGAGGTATTAAATTTGTGTTTAAGCCCATTTTACAACAAAACGACCACTTATCGAAACTTCTATAAAGGTAGGTATAAACAAATATACATACATACAAAAAAACACATGCATACGACGACGAAAGCAGACAGTTTATAACTATGTAATGCCAAGGCCGTAGACGAGAAAAGGGAAATAAATTTCAACCAGCATAAGATGAAATTATTGAAACTAATTCAAAATAGATCTTTATTCAGTTATAACTTTCGAAATTATGTCGAAATTTTAAAGAAATCCTTTATTCAGTTATAACTTTTGAAATTATGTCGAAATTTAAAAGAAGTCCTTAAAATACCTAGTCAAGAAAGTGCAACAAAAAAAAAAAAATCAGCGTTCAGTTGGTCTCAGAAACGGAAATCAAAAATATCAGTTAAACGAATTGAGACTAACTAAAAATGTGGTTTTATTCTCTGAACATTACATAACATAAGTTGAAATGAAATCGTATGAGACTTTTTTGAAAAAAATTGAATACTATGCAATTACCAATTAGGGGAATGCAAAGACTCTGATGCTAATGAAATTCGGAGACAAAAATCATACCGAACGAAGTTTTACAATTTAAAGACTTCAATATGCTGAATCCAAGACTACCGAATTTCTTTAAATTTTCAAAATGTAAGCCAGGATGGGTTGGGGTCAAAATTCTGCCGGGGTCAAAATTCTTTTTTCAAAATTCTGCTTTCAAAATTCTGCTTTACAAAATTCTGCTTTTCAAAATTAAAAAAAAAAATCATTCAAAGCGCGAGCTTTTAAACATTTTCCAAACCATTTTTTAATTTTTTGCAGAATTTAGTAAAATTATCCCCTCACTGCTTTTTTGATTACTTACTCACTTTATCAGTTTTTTTTATGTTCATTGTTTGTTTGATAAATCAATAAATTAAAAAAAATATTAAGAAAAGATTTTTTATGTTAAATAATTTCGAAAAATAATCAGAAATTTATTAATTTATCAAATAGAAGTGAATGTTCAAAAAATTGACTAAGGAGGAATATGTTGTATCTTTCTTTCCACTTTCTAATAGTTTTTAACGGTTTATAGATGTGAATTATAAGAAAATCAGTCTATGCATTATAACAATATTTGGGACTGTTACACAATAAACAGTAAGGAAAGTAGTAAAATTGAATTACTATAATGGATAAATGAGATGAGCGCAAAAAAAAAAAAACAGAATTTGCAGAATTTTTTTGTTCAAAAAATATGCTGGCAGAATTTTGAAAAGTAGAATTTTAAAAAGCGGAATTTTGAAAAACAGAATTTTTGAAGCCAGAATTTTGACCCGATCCCGCCAGGATAAATAGTCATTTGTGTTAAATTTAATTAAATTATTTTTCATTTGATTTCTTTCATAAATACGAATTTAAAAAAAAAAGTATTTTCTTGTTCTTATCTAAATGTTCATTTGTAAGCTAATAATAAACGAACAGGAAGTCCAATCGACTTTATTGTTTTTGCATGCTCTTTGAATTTGTTAGAGGAAGGTTTATGTAACAAAAAAAGATTAAAAATAGATTTTTTCAGAAAAAGTTCTGCGAAGAGGGCAGGGGTTTCTAAATGATTTTCAATAATCATCGAAAATCAAAACTTAAAAAATATGTATATAACTAGAAATATTTCAAAAACAAAACACAATTTTGTTGACTATTTTACTTACAAGAATGTTTAAAGTAAAAATAAAAAAAAAACTTTTCTACTGATTTTTTGAATAAAACTCTTTTCATAAAAAAAAAACACCTTTTTGAAAAATAAAACTTCATTTTTTTTATCAAAATCAAGGGAATATAGTGAAGAACCGGAGTTCTTAATAACTTTTGGTAAAAATAGATACTTATCGTAATAATCATTTTTATCAAAAAACAGAACCGACTTCCGTGGACCGACTTCCGTGAACCAAACATTTAATTTGGAATTGTGATAGGTACTGAAGATTTGAAGCATAATCATAATTTTGTATTTTTTTGTATCGCTCACAAAATAATATTTTTTAGAAGTTCCTAGGGTTATAATTGGAATTTCAAACTTATGATGAAAAACATTGCATTAAACAGCTCTATTAATGAGAAAACCATTCATTTATTTATGCATTTATGCAAGTATATTGACTAAACACGGTAAAAAGACAAATGACACTGTGGTGTATGAGTACTAGGGTGGGTCAAAAAAATCGAAATTCTTTTTTTTGATTTGGTACTCCGAAAAATCGATTGCTAGACCCCTCTAGAATATACACACCAAATATAAGCTCTTTATATTAATGGGAAGGTCCTCCGCTTTGCAATTTTCCATTTTTACATCAAGCTTCTACTAAAAAAAAATAATTTTTTTATTAATTGACTTTTTAGCAAATTTCTTTTCATATTCTTGTAGGAAATTAAACGCTCTACAAAAAAAGCCTTATGCACTTTTTTCGTTTATCTAACCGTTGAATAGATCTTTTAGGTCCAAAAATCGAGAAAATCTGTAAAAATTCGTTTTTTGTTCTTAATTTTGTAACAAATTGAAAAATTATAATAATCAAACGCGCAAGACATATTCTTATTGGAAATTGATTGTTCCACAAAAAAGGTCTTATTAACTTTTTTCATTAATGTAACCATTCTAAAGATTTTCGAGGTCAAAGTTAAAAAAATTATAAAAACATTTTATATTTTTAAAAAATTTCCAATTCACTGAAACTTCTTTATTTTCAAATTAGCAAGATATATTCTTGTAGGGGCTTAAACGTTCTACAAAAAATTCCTTGGAATCAAATTGGTTGCTTTAACCGTTTAGAAGATATTCGTATCCCATTAAGATAAAGAGCTCATATTTGGTGTGTATATTCTAGAGGGGTCTAGCAATCGATTTTTCGGAGTACCAAATCAAAACAAAGAATTTCGATTTTTTTGACCTACCCTAATGAGTACTATTTGGATTTAAAAAATATATAAAGCTCCAAGATTTGTATTCAAAAATAATATTCCATATCCATTTAACATGAATTGGAAAGGGATAACAGAGCGAGTTATTCCAAACAAACAATACTGTTTCAGAGTTTACTCATGGTTAACTCTTAACTGAAAAATTGACTCTAAAACTAAAAAAAAGGCACAAATCACACATTTTTTGCTTATTTTTTATCAGTTAGTTTATGGCAACCATTTTAAAGTTTTATTTATTTCAATGAACTCGATTTTGTTTTACAAGAACTAAGCTTTTTTATATCAATGATTGGCTTCATAGGTTCATTTGGTTATTTTAACATGATTTTATTGTTTTAAAATAACAACGAGTTTGCTTTATATTATGAAAATAAATTTGGCCCTAGTCCGAAAATAACAGAGGGGTTATACATAGAATTCAAACAAAGCAAAAAAAACATCCCCTTTGTGTCTTTTTTCAAAATATTGACTACGTTCTTGTGGACCGCCGCATTTAAATCCTTAACAAACATTTAATTCACTCACCTTCTTTTTTTTTTTTTTTTTTTTAATTTTGTGTACTCTGCTGTGTCGACATCGTATAATAGTCGTCAGAGCGTCGGTCGGTTGTCCTCCCCGTGTCGTCGGTAAAGGAATATTTAAAACCAAAAGTTGGGGGTTGGTTTTTGTTTTCTGAATAACAACATCAAATGTCTATGGATGGATATTGACCTTTTACTTTTAATTGAAAACTAATTGGTTTGAAAGAATAAGGGTATGCAAAGGCTCTTCTTTTGTTGTTTATTTAGGTTTTCTCCTTTTTAACAATTCAAAAATATTATATGATGGCAAGGGAAAATTAAAATTGATTAGAAATTCGATTTTATTTTTTTTTTTACTTGATGTTGTTGTTGTATTATTTTTACTCCTCACCCTAAAACAAGACAAAAATAAAAATAAAAAAAAAAAAACAAACAAACACAGGTTTTATTATATGACCCTTTGTTTGTGAATTCAACTTTGTAACCTTACTCTTTGCATTAAAAGTACGTTTTATACCTTTCTATACCTTACCTATAAGCTGAGTCAAATCAATTTGCTAAGTTCCCTGCTTACATGTTCACCGAAATTAGGATAATTAAGTACCACACCGAACTACTTGACTGACTGATATAAAAGTGTTAGGCTAACACAACAGATACCGACTGAATGGCGACGACACGATTCGGTTGAGGTGTATAACAATATTGTGCTCAACTAAATGAAAATTGAGCAAAAAGGGACCTCTGACCTCTCGATATACGATACTTAAGCCTTCGCTCCTTCAAGGCTGTTATACTTTGTGTCTGTGTATTAAGAGAGGATACAACACTACACATCTTAGTGTTCTGAAGAAAAATACACATTCAATGTTAATCGCATAATAAGGCTTCCTTATTTGGTTTCATTTGACTTTTATATACATAACATATATATGTAAGGAGCGGTCGTCGAACATCGAAGTCCATCATCAACTTTTATTTCCGAACGCCGAACGGTGGAAATAAGAAATTAAATTAGCTCAATGAACATTTCCGCAACCAAGTGGAAGGGCATGAGGATATTGTGATTTTGTCTTGTTTGTTTTTTTTTTTTGTTTTTTTTTTTTGTTCAAGTGTATACCTATGACACTTTTAGACGTTAAAATACCTTTTGACATTTACCTCCGAAATATCCATAGAGTGTGTCCTTTATTCAATTTCTTTTTAGTGTCAATCGTATCTGAAGGCAATGTAGTCATTTATTTTGTCAGGTAATCAGTAATTGATGGTGTTATGTTCTATTTTATGGATATGGATAAAAAGGTATGCAGAGTTACCTAACAAGGATAAAAAGGACCTTAAAACTTTAACGAAAAAAAAACTTAAAATTTCGTAATGTAATTATTATGGAAAGAAAGTGCTAAAATATTCCTCAGAGGACACCTAAAAATTCGCTTTAATAAAGAACATTTTTATTCAAGTCATGGAAAATGAATGATAAATAAAAATACACACAAAAATATCATTTTTAGAGCGTTAGCGTGTCGGTTGGTTGCTTCAAATAACCACTTAAGACATTACAACCCAATCATAAAAAAAAAAACTTATAATATTTTTTTTTACACTTTCCCATGATAATATTTATTTGTCCAAAATCCATTTCAATCCAATTTGGGCAGGCGAGAAAAATATTATAGTTTCCAAGAACATATCAAAACAATGTTTATGTATAATACATAAAAAAATGTGTCACGGTTATGTTTTCATAACGTAAGTAAAGTAATTTAATGTTTTTTTTTTCTTTTTTTTTTTAAGCACACAAAACTTTGCAGATTTTTACGGCACTTACCAACCTAAATTGCACACTTCCGTCAGTCATAACAAGTAAAAAAAAAAAACAAGTAAAAACAAAAAATAAAAATTTTAATGTTAAACATAAACTGGATGCCGGATAATAGCACAGCCTGAAGGTCAAGAATTTAACTTTTTAATTACAAAAATCCACACTTTGTAAGTCATAAAAACTGACGGTTAAGGAGAATTGTGTGTTGGTAAAATGTAGCAATTATCTTGATAGGTCAACTCATTTTTTTTTGATGATTTTTGCACGCACCAGGTCATAGCCTTTTATAGATGAATTTAGAATCAGTGCTTTTTAACCTAAAAATCTATGCATCATAATTATTTAATTACTATAGGAAAGAGGTCGTGTTATGATTTTGGAAGAAGGTACTTGTTTTACAGTAAATTTGAGATTTATGATGTAGTAAATTTTGAAGTGTTACTAAGTAAAATAATGTGATACTAACATTTGTAACCGGGCTAATATTTTTGGTAACTGTTTTGGACTATAAAAACCATCCAGAAATGATACTTTATTGAAGATTGATTCAAAAACAACCCTTAAAAACTAGGTATATTTCACTTTGCCGAAACTATATGAGTACAAATTTTTTCGTTATTAACCTTCTGAGAAAAGTGGGGTTACCCATCACCGCAAAACTTGGAAAAAGGCAATATCTTTGGCTTCTGTTAGATTTTTTTTGAGCAATCATTCGAAAACTACTGAAAAAATAAAATTTTCGAATTTACGAATTTGTTTTTTTTTTTTATATATATTTGTCTTGTTTATTTAGCTCCGAGATATCTCTCTTTGAAACTGTTTCCCTTTAGAAATCAATATCTCTACAAGGATTATTCAAACAAAAAAAAACTGAATCATGACATGATTTCACTTTTGGAAATTGGGTTGATAAAATGCATGCAACAAAAGCTGAAGTCGGACAAAAATTTAAAATTTTCTTACGAGATTTTAATTTGAAAATGTTTCATGTTATTTTTTTCAATATTAAATCAACATTGACCATATTACATGTCACGTTGCGTTTTTTCCCTCAGTGTGACGATTATCTCGTTGAAAAAGGCTTTGCTTCGGAAGGTTTACAGTCAAAATTAGACCAGATTAAAAAGAATAGTTCGTATTTTTGATAATTTTTAACCAAATTTAACTTTTATTTGTAAAATTTGAATCATAAATAAGACACAGCCAAAAATGTATAAAATACCAGAATGCAGAACGAAGACTTGTCTGCAATTAAAAGACATATTTTACTTAAATTATGAAATTTTCTTGCACCAGATGAGTAAAGGTTTATTGTAGTCACTGCCAGTCGTATAAGTACACAGCAATGCTTGAAAATTTTCTATTACCGTTTTCAAATTCGTTACGTATTCAAGACCCGCAAATGGTATTAACTTAATGGCGCCATTCCACATGAAGCTCAAGATACTATGACTACTATTTAAGAAATTTATTTGCAGGGTGAATAATCTCAAAACATGAATACATTTATTGGCATGCACATTGCATACTCAGCTCCAGACACAAATATGCAGCCCGCGACACAATATTTCATTCAATCCAGAAACGGATTACTAAAATAAGCCTAAATAATGCAGAACATCTGTTAATTGTTTTTTTTTTTTGTAAGATTTTTTTTTCGCATGGCAACAGAATAGTAAACTCTTGTGGACCAAGTTTTTTTTTTTATTTATGATATATTTGAATTGAGTAGCCTTTTTTCACTCATCTATTAACATTTGCTGGATTTTAACGTCAAAACACGGCCTAAAAGCCGACAAAAAATCTACATATAATATTTTCAAGTAAAACGACACTTCAATATAAAAAAATTTCCAAAAGCAATACATGATTAAATAAATAGGGTAAAGTGGGATCTTGATGATACTTAGCAAGAACAAAAATCTGAAACATTGACCGAGTTCCCATCCACCACACCTAAGCCCCATTTAAATGTTCGATTTATTCTTGACGTAGATATGTGAAGTGAAACTGGGGGATTCCTTTATTTCCAATCAGAGACAATAAAGCACTCATGTGGGAGTTGGGTAATCCCATTAGACCAGATCAAAAAGAATAGTTAAACACCATACAATGCATCAACTTATTCAAGAAAGCAAACAAAAAACCTCCAATAATGAGAATAAAATACAATTGTCTGCTGTTGTGTTGCATCATAAATACTTTAAATAGGCCATGTGGCAATATCAATCATAACACAAAGCCAAATCTTTCATATTTTTTTTTTTTGAAAACTTTATTCCTCTTAGACATAATATTCATTCCATACATTTACCATACCTATTTCCTTTATGAATTCTACTAATTAGTTGTCAATCAACACACAGATTTTCATCATCTTAAGAGCTTCACATCATTGAACTTAATCTCTTGCCATCAAATCAAAACTGAAAATGAAAACCCCAAAAATATCTATAACCCGATAAACTTTTTTTCTCTCATTTCATTTCAATCTTTTCGTTTATATTTTTGTTTTTTGTTTTTATTATCTTCAAGTGTGTACAAATCATAAACTGAAAATATTTCATTAGCACATATTATTGAAGTATGCCAATGCAAGTAATAAACACCAATAGCAATAATTCCCACTTATAATCCTCTTCCGTTTCAATCGAAAGTTTTTTTCTTTTTTTTTTTTTGAATTACCAAAAACTATAATATATTTATTATAAGAACGGATATTGAGTCACTTAACTTCTTTATCCAGAGTATATCCACATCCATAGCATAGACTCAACACTATATAGATTCATTTCGAGGGCACAACATTTTCAATAATCTAAGTGCATTTCTTCCACGCCACTTGATTTAGTTTGAGTGGCGTCATCCGTTCTCACACACGACCACCATAGTTCTGAAAATGCCGACAATTTGACTGTGGGACAACTTAATCTCAAAATTGGAATAAATTCTAGGATATTTTTGAGGATTACGTAAAGAAATAAAAAGAAATACAGAAGTATCCGTGAAAAACACTGATGATAACGAATATTGTCGATCACTTGGAAATGGATGAACGAGTATCCAATTTGTGAATTCAGTCTGGAAGATTTGTAATGTTTATTGTTGACAAATTCTGTGAAGAATAAAAATAAAAAAAAAACAAAATCCACTATAGTTGGAAAATAATTCGCGGTAACTGCATTTTCATCGAATATTTATTGATTATAAGCTGTTTTAAGTTTTCTAATGTGGCGCCATCTAGCGGAAAGAATCGTGAACTATGTATCCTAGTTTAATTGTTTTAATTTATTTTTTTCGTCTTAATTATAATTAAGAATTAAGTAGTAAAAAATACTTCATTAGATTAAGTATTTTCCAGTTCGGTATTTGTTATAGAAATATTTTTTAGTTCATGACTTTTCCTCTAGATGGCATCATATTAGAGAAATGTTAAGGGGGGAATTTTTTATTTTTGCATTATTTTTTTTTTGCGTAGTAAATTTATTTATCAACCGAAGAAACTATTTTCAGTGGTCTTAGCCTTAAATGAAGCCTCAAAAGTGCCTAGATAGTCCCGAAACCAATGCGCTCCGAACCTACCATAGTACGAAAACGAAAACTTTAAACGCATTTTTTTCGAAACTAGTTTTTTTCCGCGCCGTGCAATGTAACTCAAAAACGAATGAAGCTATCGACTTGAAATTTGAAGCAAATTACTCCTTAACTTATTGGCCACAATGAACATGAACCTAAAAGTTGAATAAAATTTGTACAGTAAAATATTTTTTTTAACATGTTTTTTTTTCGTTTTTTTTAATTTCTAATTTTTATTTTTCATTAAAAAAAAAATAAATTTAGGTTCATGCAATGCGTACTAATATCATCTAACGGAAAAAAATTTCCTTTTTGATTTAAGATGATTTCCTGGACCTGTGCAATGCACGGCGGCGTAAACTAGAGGCATCAACTTTGAAAGGCTCCAAAGCCACCATTTTGTTGTTTTTTTTTTTTCATTTCAGAAAAAATTTTTTCAATACTTAATAATGTCAGTAATATCTTGTTTTTTTCCAAATTTCAGTAAGTGCGTTCAGTTTTTCATAAAAAAATATTAAAAAATGTGTCGTCCAGAGGGATTTCCCCCCTTAACAGCTAATAGCCAACGAACAAGCATTACGTTTCTAACGATACCTCATTTAAGAAATTATGATAAATAGTTTAGAAGTTATGAGGGAACATACAACCTCAAATGCAGAAAATTCGTAACATTAAATTTTACTCCATTTTATTTTGCTTTTATTTTTTGGTTATATTTAAGTTAGTTTATCAAAAAAATGGCACTACGTATCAATAAAACTGATTAAGTTTTCGATTTTCTTCCAAATTCCCATTAAATTGTGTTCCACTGTAGAGATTTTCATATTCGGGACATGGCCAATAAAATCATTTGCCGCAATGAAATTAAAAAATTTCAAATATTCTTTTTGATTTTGAATGAATTTGAATGTCGATACCCGCATATATAAATTTCTTCTTTTATTTTTTTTTTTGTTCAAAAGAGGGTCAGGGCAATAGAAGCAATTTAATTGTTTACACTTAACCGATAACGACAGAGGAGACACATTTCAAAAGGGTATTTTTTTTTTCTTTTTTTTTTTTTAATTTTTTATTTGGTAGGATGGGGTCGATGGATGGATTTTTAAGGCTCATTACTTGACGCGTTAACCGATCGACCCATCTCAAGTCAATGATTATGATTTCAAAGATAGATACCTATATTCTTTTTTTTTTTAATCATTGTGTGGGGACACTTAAGAATCCGAACAGTGCTCTTTCACTTCTTGGATGTTATTACTTTCGCCTTTGGCATTGTTATAGAGGGGCGACTTTTTGTAATTTTGTTGTTGTAGGGTTTTTTTATTTTTTTAAGGATGAGACACGCAGCCCTTTTATATTAATGAAAATTCCAGACATACCGTAGTTTTGTAAGACATTTTGATTTGGTGCGTGGTAAACCATATCGAAAGGGTTGAATAATTTTTAGAAATTTCCTTTTTTTTTTTCTTGTAATACTCTGTCCATTAACAGTAAAGTCTCTTAGAGAATAAAGTGTTTAAATAATTTTTTTTTTTCGTTCATCAAAAGACGATACAAGTTTTGTTTCCTATTTAACTTCCGGTAGTAAAATCTTTATAGAATGAAGTGCAGCTTGAATAATTATTTTAAAAAAATTATCAAATTTTGATCTCAATTATGGGTTTACACATCAAAAAATTTACTGCAGGCTCTGCATTTATACTTTACAGGATACTAAGCAACCAAAAAAAAAAAGATGAAATAAATAAACATAGGTTTCCATACATAATATTCGTTACTACAATTGTAGTAGGATACAATTAGATAAGGTTAGAAGTCTAAGTCATCAACCAGTAGTTTTGAAATCAATTAATTTAGAACAGTTTCCGTTGGGCGTTTCATGATTTTGGCCCTATGTCGTTGGATATGGGGGCTATTGTGAAATGACCATACAAAAGGTTTTGTATGCAAAATAGCGCCGTGTTGACACAAATTAAACCTTTCTTCGCACGTACTTGCTCTTATGGTAAAAGTTGCTTAGGATGTTAAAGTTTCTTATAGGTATCATTCCTTAAACAAAAATTTGTATTCAATTTTGTCATAAAAATAGTAAAAAAGAATTTATTTTTTTTTAAACAATGAAAACACCCTTTTGAATGATTGTAATCATCAAACTGAGTATGCAATTTAGTTTCTTGTACAACAAACAATTTGTGGAATATTTTTTTTCGAAAATTGTAAGAACCGTTTTTTAAAAAATTAGGTTTTTCTTAATAAATAATTTCAAAAAATTAAAAAAAAAAATTGGTATGGTATAATGAAGAAAACACATAAAAAAAAATTTTTTAAAAAAATGTCAACCCATTTTCAAAATATTTGTTTTTCAAACAAAAAATTTGAAATTTTTGTTAAAAATCTAAATTTTTTTAGACATTTTAGAAATCGACTTAGTCGTTTACGAAAAAGTCAGAAACCAAGAAAACGGTTCTGTTACAGGTACCGTTAATAACATATTTTTTTAATCAAAATTGTTAGAGCCGTTTTTGGCAAAATAACCTTTTTTCATTTTAGTCATTTAAAGTACCGTTAATTTTGGTTAAAAAAAAACTTTCAATATCCCCCCTAGGGAATTACTAAAAACTCCCAACTGCCAAGTGTAAAGCAAATCGCAGCAGTACTTTGGGCTGCAGCTCGAGATAGAGACAGACACACAGACATAATTATTGCCGGACCCACTTTGTTAGCATTCTCTGTCATCGTAATGTCTTGTCTGATTGTTATCTCGAGTTCGATTTTTTTTATGAATCCTAAACTAGCTCTATGGTACCTACATATATCGCATCAAGTAAAAATGAGATAGTAGATAGAAGGAGTATAAAAAGGTGGATGTAGGATGATTGCCAAAAGCCATAAACTAGAGATGAAAATGAAAAAAAAAATTGCCTCACGTGAAAAAATTTATACCCGAAATATTTTTGAATGTTTAGGATGTTCGGGACGATCTTAAGAACACCACCAAAGTTCTTCAAATTGTTTTGTGATTAAAGAAGGAACAGCCTTCTCAAGTCGATTTTTTTTGGACAAACATTTGGTTTTTTTCAGAGAAATTTTCAAAAAAAGGTTCAATAACAAGAAAATTTGACATTTTTCTATTACTCGCGTTATGGTAGTTATGTCCCGCAAAAGAAACATAATTACCAGACAAAATATGAAGTAGTTAAGTGATATTTTGAAAACAAAATATGAATTTTCGAAATTCGAAATTCCACAAAAAAAAGTTATTTTTTTAGTCTGCTGGTCTATTGACGAAATATCTTTGTACAGTGGGACGTCCTATACTTGACCCAGTCATTGTATGAGCTCTTCAAAAATCTATGTATAAAAAAAGGAACATTTTTAGAAGCCAAAAATAAATCCAAATAAACAAGTTGTTAGCAATGAGGGTTTTCACTGTAAACACTATACAGGGTGTCCCACAGTCACCGCCCCAAATGAAAACCATGGATTCCTGAGGTCATTTTAAGTCGAAAAACTTAAGAGGTAATTTTCTCGTTTTCGTCCCGTTTTCGAGTTACCACGGTTTTTATGATTTTTGCTCTCTTGTCCTTTAACTTGCCTTATCTTTGCCAAACCACGTTTGATTTGAAAGATTTCTTTTACAACCAATCAAGAATTTACTATAGTTTAAGTTTGTCTCAAAACTTTTTTCTCTGCGGACAACCGTTTCGCCACAATTTTGCATCAAACACAATATTCTTCGTTTTTTAAGTTGTTTTTTACACTTTCATATCATTTTAGTCAAAAAAACACGTTAATGAGTATTAATTTTTTGTGTTTTTTATTAAAGCCCAGTTTATTTTCATAAAAAAAATAAGTTTTATTTCATAAAAAAGACTACTGAAAGTAATTAAAAAAAAATAAACAAACTGAGTGAATTCAAAAAAAAAAATAATTTTTAAATAAAAAATTAATTTAAATGAATTAAAAACTTTTACTGAGCTATTGTGGTTAAGAAAAGAACAAAAAGATAAAGCCCAGAAAAAATTTTAATTCATTTAAATCAATTTTTTATTTAAAAATTATTTTTTTTTTAATTCACTCAGTATGTTTATTTTTTTTAAATTATTTTCAGTAGCCTTTTTTATGAAATAAAACTTATTTTTTTTATGAAAATAAACTGGGCTTTAATAAAAAGCACAAAAAATTAATACTCATTAACGTGTTTTTTTGACTAAAATGATATGAAAGTGTAAAAAACAACTTAAAAAACGAAGAATATTGTGTTTGATGCAAAATTGTGGCGAAACGGTTGTCCGCAGAGAAAAAAGTTTTGAGACAAACTTAAACTATAGTAAATTCTTGATTGGTTGTAAAAGAAATCTTTCAAATCAAACGTGGTTTGGCAAAGATAAGGCAAGTTAAAGGAGAAGAGAGCAAATATCATAAAAACCGTGGTAACTCGAAAACGGGACGAAAACGAGAAAATTACCTCTTAAGTTTTTCGACTTAAAATGACCTCAGGAATCTATGGTTTTCATTTGGGGCGGTGACTGTGGGACACCCTGTATATCGTAAATGTTTATTTTTACAGATGTTTTAAAAGGCTTCTTGGCAATTTTAATCGAAAGGAGTCACGTAATATGAAATATACAGAAACTCCCAACAACAACAACAACATCATAAGAGGGTAAAGTGTTTTTACAATAAATGGAACCGGGAGCTAAAGGAAGTGTTTTTTTTTGTTTCCCTTACTTACGATACGCACACACTATATAGAACAAATTATGAACAGCCCCATAAATAATTGAAACAGTGTTTGTCTACTATCATCTAGTGTACGAATATACTTACATATATAATGGATATTCAACGTCTCGAGGTCCATACAAAGAAAAACAAGGAGAAGACAAAAAAAAAAAAATAAACACATCACGTTCAATAGGTTTCATATATGCATGACTTTGTGTCTTGTGTGTGTGAAAAGACATAATAAATATACGCACCAGGAACTCCAGTTCTTTATGTCAGTCATAAACCTAAAACAACAATAATGAGATGTTCGAACAGTGCGCACACACAATAGACACAGAATTTGATTCCATCGGCATCGGTGATCATTAATAGTCTAAAAGTTAATGTTTACTCAGGAAATGTTTCGAAACACTTGAAATTCTTCTTTTAGGCGCTGAGATGGCTTCAAAACTAAAATTTGTTCAAGATAGTCTTAAAAGTCAAACAGAAAATGTAAGAAGAAATTTGTTGATACTCTAGTAATGGTACTACGAATAGCTTGTTTGCAACACATAATCTCAGAATACTTAAGAAATATGATATCTTGCAGGTTCACACTTGATTAATATGTCGAAAACTGTTTAGAAAACTGAAATTGTTTAATGTTGTTTTAACCATCAAATTAATTTTGATTTATTTACAAAAGCAAAGATATTGCTTGAAATATGAAACTTCTATCACAAAATTTGTAGGGTTACCCAAAACAAACAAAAACTTGAACGAAAAAGTCTTGAGTTTATGACCAAATTTGATTGGACTAGAGAAAGAGGTACACCATCAATAATTTAAAACGAAAAGCAAGTTTGACAAGCCTAGGCTTCTCATCAATGTGAATCACACTTTTTTCAATTTATACCCCATAAACATTTTTATTTTTGAGATCTTTTTTAAGTATTTTTTATATTTTATATATTTTTTTTCGGCAGACAAAATTCTATCATGTAAATCACCTTTCAATTCTGCTACATTTAATTTTCATAATATTTGAACGTTGGTTGGTTGTCTATACAATTTACGAACCTTACGTATGAGTGATAAATGCCATTGGTTATATAGAAAGAGAATATGAGTAATTATTTGAACACACAAACAAGATAGTATAGAATTCTTGGTATAACATTTCTTCCACCCTAAGCTAATGCAATCATTCATGTCGTCATCATTCGATTATTATCAAAAACGTTTAAGGCATTCTTGCTCATATGTATGTATATAGGAGAAACGCATTGGTGCGTAGAACTTGTGTATGCAATAAACTATCAATAAATTTATTGACTTGAATCTATATTCAAATTTACGGTGTGGCAAAAGGAGCTCATAGTCAATGCACTGGAAAATATTGAAAACAAATTAGATACTGAAACTATTTAAGTCGAAGATTGCTCGTTCGTATGCATTCAATAAAAAAAAAAACAATCATTTTTAAAGATTGCAGATATTTTCCGTTTTGCAAGCAATGACACATGCATTTTTTGTGTATAAAAAGGTTTAAATTTAGTCACAAGGGTTCAAGCGTTAAGATGTTTAAAATCTAAAAAATCTGAGTTTAAAAATACGGGGGAAAAACAGTGGCGCATAATGAGTTCTACATTCATATAGTGCGGCTGAAGAAAGAATCTCTGTATTTAGACTCGAGAGACATTAAACGTTTAGATTTATTTTCTGTACAAGAACCATTCATAGCATAGGTAATACGATTAACTTTAAAATTTTTGAAACTTAAAATTCATTAAACAAACCTCTCAAGATCAAAAATAAATGAGCTTATCCTTTTCTGTCGCTAAAATTCGATCGAGTATAAAACAAAAAATAAAACGGCTCAATAGAATGAATCGAAACTGTACGGTTTTTGTGGACATATTAATTGAAATAGACACAATCGATATTACTGATTTTCTCGATATTTCTAACTTAGCGCCTGATTGTGCCAAAAGCCACAAAAATACCTTTTTTTTCTTGAAATCAATGCCAAAAATTTAAAAAAAAACCCACATTTGTATTCAAGATTTCGAAAAACTTCTTATTTTTTTGTGCAGTAAAAAGAGATATTTATGGTTAAAGACGAAAAGATCCATTTACGTTCAAAGTTTGATTCTCAAAGTCGAAGTGTTCGTATCAAACTTTAAAAAACAAAAAAAAAAAATTTAATGCAAGCTGAATGAACCAGTTATCCAATGCATGAAGTGGTTTCGTTCGAAAGTGTTTTGCATGTTTTTAGACAAAAAAAAAAAAGGACCGGAAAATTTCGAAAAAAAATTTGTTTACCGTTTCCATCAATTTAAAAGGTTGTCTTTTGTCACATATCTATTAAAAAGTCTCCGCAAATCATTTAACTTTTTTAAAGATTCTTTAATCCCAGCTGGATTTTTATTGCATAAATGAGATTGTCTATTTAACTGAATTTTGCGGGCAAGGAAGTTATAGAAAATGACCTGGTATGTTTTAAGGCAACATTAAACTTATTACGTGTTTATCAGGATCGACCAATATTATCCAAAATTCGATTTGATTTGTCAAAAAAACTGGGCTAGTTGGATTAACTATAATTTTTTTTAAGAATGCGGTAATCGGTAGTATTCTTAAACATATTTCAAGGGGTATTGAGCTTACCGAAAGGTTTTGCTGAAAGCGACCAATCGCTTAGAAGATATTATAGATTCATAACATATAAATTGACGAAAATGTCAGTTTTCTGCGTATATCTTTGAATTTGACAATATTTTCGTACATCCTCTAATTTTTGTGCATGATATTTCAGTGCAAATTACAGAAGAACAATGTTCACAAATGAATAATTTTTTGTTTTACTTCTTCTCTAACATCGGCTAGACAACGAGCAATTCAATTCAACCAAGAGCAATATTATTTTTAGGTGCACAAATTTATACAAATCCGTATTCACGATAGACTGATTCAAAAAAAAAAAATATTTTTTTTTCGTTCATAGTTATATCGAAAATATTGTTGGAAACAACGAACATTTCAAATTTTTGTATTATATGTTGTTTTTGGGTTTCACAGATCTTTTTATTTAACTGTCAAACTCTTTTATTTTTTCAAAACAAAAAGTGATGAAACTTTTTCGCGTCGCACTGTGGGCTAGAACGCTATTTTAGCTGGAATTAATTAAAAATGTCAACTTCTTCCAAAATTGATAATTTTGGTCTCATTCGATAGATAAATGGACTAGTTATAATTTCTCATTCAAAGTTGAGGTCAAAACATTCATTGGGTAGCTAAAAAACACAGTCGAAAGCAATTTTTCGAAAATAAAAACAAAAAAGGCCACTTTTCCTCTATCCAGATATTCGTTTACTGTGTTTGTTTTAACGGATTGATTGTGAAAATTTTGCTAGTTTATGAATGAGTGATGTATTTTAATATAGTATTTGCTAATAAATTGTTATTATATTGAACTTTTGTGTATAAATTTTAAAGTAAAGTATGTTACTATCACCGATTTTATATAAAACGAATGTTCCTAAGCTTTAAAAAAAAAGGCACGCGTAGGCACACTCTAGAAATAATTTTAAAAAGTAGCTAGCCTATATGGCTTTATGTTTTATATAAAACTATGTCCTACAAGAGCAAACTTTTTTCGCTGTAACTCCGAAAGTATATGGAGCAAAATATTCAGAAAAACCACTTACAATGAAAAGAAAACGAGTTGAATGTTTTCAAATAACGATTTTTTTATTTGCATTAACATTTTATATTCCATAATAAGTAAAAACAACTTTTGTTCGCTTCAATGATACCATTTTCGAATTTGATGCGTTCAAACTTCAAAGAACCCATTTTTGTTTTTTAGACCAATTTTATATGTGTTGAAAATTTGAAAACCTCATTTTACATATATAATAACTCTCTTATTTTTGATGTTGTTCTTACCATTAGAATCGGTTGTGCCATAAAATTATCATTATTATATCATTCGACACCATTTTAATGCCTTTAATTGCAATTTTAGACGATTTCGAGAATTTCTATAATTAATTCCAGCTAAAATAGCGTTCTAGCCCACAGTGCGTCGGTTTGTTTTAAATTGTATATAAGCATTTTTGTAGAGCGTTCAATTTTATACAAGAAAATGATTAAATCTAGAATTTTTTATGAACCATTAAAAAGTTATAAAGTTCCAAACTCAAAAACACAATCTTTCCCATGTAAATCATATGGGAAATAGGAATTTGCGATGCGGCAGTACAATAGTGATATTAAGGGCTGTAACTTTGACAGTATTTTTTTTTCGTCATTTCCAACAATATTTTCGATATAACTATGAACGAAAAAAATATTTTTTTTTTTAATCAGTCTAATTCACATTATAGTCCAAGGGAAAAAAAAATTAAAAATTTTATATTTTGTTTGAGCTGCAGTTCAAAATAATGCGTTTCGACCAAATTTTTAGGTAATTTAAAAAAGCTTTAACATAATCAACATGACTTATTATACAGATTAAGTGCCACCCTATTGCAAAAGTTATATTAAAAATAGGTAATAGTAATTTAAATTACACGCATAGATGCAATAAAATAAAATAATTCAAATAACCTATTTCAAAAGAATTACTAATTCAAATACTACTAAACAGCATTTAATACAAAATTTGAAAAGCTTTCATTTGAATTTTATGAATCCAATAATAATTTATAGAAATAAATTAAAAGGATTAAAAGAAAATTGTTCAATTAAAAAAAAAAATAAAACTCTTTTTGCAATTCCTTTGCGAATTTTAATAATTTTTGTTTCAAAACTAAAATTTAATTAGAAATTTTATTGCATTAGCATAAGTATCTATCAAACCATAATAATCGAATACAAAACTCAATTATTTTTCTAACTAACTTTTTTGAACAAAAATATCTCTCTGGAGTTTTTGGAAGAAAGATTTTTCATTCTTCAAAATATATATAGATAGTCTATTCGTATGGTATGCAAGGATATGTGTGTTGTACACATTTATACGAGATGCATAGAAAAAGAACAACCAAAATCAGTCAGAGAGAATTAATTTAAATTGACCGCCTTCTTGCCTTCTGGCGTCTACTACAAAATGTTCTACCATACAAAGTTGATTTATATGTATCAATGTAGTATATATGCAAGTACAACACACTTCCGATCAAAGCTAAGCGGTCTAACTTATACTTGAGAGAGATGAACAGTAACATATCGAGATATGTGTAGGGAAGGTATACAGTACAGAGGGGACTATGTTACATCACGTAATCTACCATCTAGGCATTAGAAGCTTTTCCAGAGAAATTTATTCAATTGAATTCCCATAGCATTATTTGCAAGGCATAATGTCAGTCATAGAGGACCAAGAAAAAAGACCATCAGATTTGAACTGGATTTTCACCCTGCATCTCTTATCTGTTTATGTATGTGTACTCGTTACATATAGTAGATTCGATGCCATACTGAGATCAACCAGTATTGCGACAAGTCTTCATTACTCGAAACAACTAAGTACAAAAATCAAGTGAAGACCGATTGATTTTTTATTTTAAAAACTTTTTCTGAATTCACACTGCGAAAAAAAATATGTAAAGAAAAATTTTAAATTTTAAGGCCTACAAAAAAAATATTAAAAAAAAATACAATCGACTTTTAACTAATAAATTTAAAGTTTGAAAATAGCACAGAAATAGATGACAATGTAACATTAACTAGTTTGCAACCGATTGGAAACTTCAAATGTCAAAAGCACTTAAAATAATAACTCCGCACTTACGTTATGGAAGAACACCTTCGGGAATCTGTGAAGTAAGTCCCCGTTTTCAATATTGTTATTTTTGAAAAAATGTTCCGGAATGTTTCAATTTTTTTCGAAAACTTCCAAAAATGGGTGTTTGAGAACCAAAAATCAGTTTTTAACCTAGCACCCTTAATTTTTTTTTTGGAAATTGATCTTTTTAAAAGTTGTTTCAGTTTTTAAAATTGTTCCTTAAAATGTTCTAAATTTTTTACCTCAAAGTTTAATGTTTCAAAAAGTAAGGGACCAAAAACAAAAACAATTCTGGCCCCCCTTTTTTCAATTTGTGTGTTTTAAAATTTTTTTTTATCTTTTAGGTTGTAAAATTGTATTTTTGAAAATATCACCTGTAGACACCGGTTACAGAATTAGAAAGTACTTATGAGACTTCAATAGCCCTGGATTACAGACGGATTGATTAATGACGTACCCTTTATACGAAATGAGGCCGAAGAATTTCTGATTCGTAGGGGGAATATTAGGTCAATTCATAGAACTGACCAACTAAACTGTCAACGCAGATAAAAATTGGCCTCCAAAAAAAAAAAAAAAATTGTGAAGCGTTTCCAAAAAAAATGTATTCCTCGTTGGAAGCAGAAATTTTGAGAATGAACTAAATGAACATCTAACCACGGTTTGCTTCAAAGCTTAATTTCTCAGCATAAGCCTCATATGCCCACACAGAGGAGACAGTTTCCGTCCACTTAATATCGAGCTGGCCAAAGAAGGTATCTTTAGAAGTCCACTCGGAAAGTGTAATCGTAAGAAATCACGAACAGACTCAGGATACTCAATTTAATTGCGGGCCAAAATATCTGTCGTAAACTCTTAGAAGCTTATATCAGTCTGGCTTTTGACCATAAAAATCTACTATCAACCAATTTACTTTCCGGGAGACCATTTGAAACTGATTTGCAATCGAACTTCAACTAGTTTGCAGTTTGTAAGAAACTTTTTTTACTAAAATACTGTGCCTAGCTGAAAAACGTAGGGCACTAAAATTTTTCAACGTCCTATTTACAAGAAATCTAAAACTTTTTCCATTACTTGAATGGACTCAATTCAGTAGTCAACAAAACAGTCAATTGTTGAACTGAAAAGAACCTTAAAAATAATGTCTTAAATTTTTTTTTGAGCAGTATAAGTACTTCAACAAATAAAATACATTAGGTATGTCCTGCTGCATGCAGTCATACACCTTTTGTTGGCATTATTTTCTCTTTTTTCTATTGTTTTTGCTTCACAACTTTTTAGATAATCTTTAGCCGCAATCGAATGAAATAGCGCACAGCTTTCCAGTAGGTAGTGTTGCAAGAAAAATCTTCCATCTAATTCTAATGCCATAGTATACCTAATCCGAAGGCTTTTGGATGCGGAAAATCTATGAAACTCGTTCTTCTCCAAATGATTAGGTAAAGATGTTTTTTTTTTCTTCAATCTGGACTGTGAGGCAACATCAGACAACTCACATTTAATGTGGTTCATATGAGTTCTATGAATGTGTTTGTGATTTGAGACGTGTTGACTGGCTGGTGCTGCTGCAAGGCAATAACATAATATGAACCTTTTTCTCTGAGGCAGCAAAAACAAATACGATGCGACAACGACGACGGATGCTTCTTTATTGCTGGTAGACGAACATACCAAACCAACCAAGAGAGAAAGAGAGAGAAACACCTTAGTTTTAAAGGTGCTCTGCCACAAAATCGTTCTAATGGAATTTCATATTTTACTCGTTTGTGTCCGTCCCGTCTATATAGTAGATGTTGAAGCATACACTGCACCCACTGCCACACTAATGTGGTTAACTTACTGCAGCAGTTATACAACATATAAACTAGCATAAGGGTTCGAGTCGAGCACAAGAAAGCTATAAAACCAATGGCATGCGACATTATTTTACCTTAACCATAATATTGCTGATGTCGTTGTTGTTTTCGTCGTCATCATCGTCGTTGTCGTTGGCGACGACTACCTACCAAGGCAGTGGACAATGTGTCTAGACAATAGAGTTTATACTATCCCCGTTAAGCAAAAGCTGTCAAATGCACCTACACAAAGGTATAAGCGGGCATAATGAATGTATTCTTAGAAATTTGTGGACAACGTCTGTTTGGATAATCCGTAATTTTATTTGTTTATAAAACAAAAATGTTAAAGAAAACTAATAAGACTATTTTGAAATTGAAAAGTTAATTTTTTGGAAAATGTTTTTTGATGCATAGTAGTTGCAACAAATTACCCGAAATTTGGAAGAAGCAGGTAAATACTGGGACAGAACCTAGCTACGGAAAAGTGTAATGTAAAAACGATATTGGCATTATTCCTAAATAAAAGCAAGTTGTAAGCATTCCTGATTATTTTGACGCCCAGTCACCATTTGATGGCTTTAAAACTGACCAAATGGATAAAATTTCTGTGAAATAATGATTGTTGGTAGAAATTTAAATTGAAATGTCGGGAATTGTAACTAGGACTGTAAAGCTTGTTAAAGAAGTTAGTGACGACAAAAACAGAAACATTTAGAACAACTTTCAAATAAAATTTCACCCAAAATTTGGTATCCTTGTTTTTTAGAGAAAGTTACTTGGATATATAGCAACATTCAACGACACCTATTTTGCAAGTGATTTAATTCACAGCCCAAATTTTGATGGGCAATAAGCACAACTGAAGGGATAGCTGATAAATTTGGCTACTATAAGTCAAAACAGAAAAAAAAAAAAAAACAGCTGGTATGGATGGACATTTATGAAATTCTTAACATAACCCTCCTCAACAACTGTATTAGCAACAGTTACTTCTCCGAAAAAAAAAATGCAAAATCATGACGTTTTTCAAGAAAAAGAAAATATGATCAACAACTTTTAACCTTTAGGTTTTAGGAAGAAGTTTTACGTCAAGAAGCTTCCAGCGGAAATGACATCATCACATGCAGAAATGCTTTTTTTTAAGTATCAATATGTTGTATGTCATTATGTATCATTTAATTTTTCGTATAAAAAAAAATTTTAGAAAAAAAAATGTTGAAAATCTTTGGAACCGTTTTTTAATAATCTTTTTAATCAAAAAACAAAACCGTTTTATGGGTTTTTCTAATAGTTTCTATGGCTAATTTGAAATGCAGCCAACAGCTTTCCAATACAAAAAGAATTATCAAAATTAGTTCACTCAGTCCAAAGTTATGAGGTAACAAACATAAAAAAAAATAAATAATAATACAGGCGAATACCTCCTCTTTTTTGGAAGTCGTTAAATAAAATAATTTTTCAAAAAAATTAAAACAAAAATTTGTTTGTCCTTTAAAAGGAAAATATTAATCGCTACATAAAAACAGCTTTAATAAAATGGCTCGTTTTCAAAAAATTGATTTTTCAAAAAAAAAAAAATTTTTTTAGTTTTATTTTATTTTTAAATCAAAAATTTACTTTTGATTTTTTTTTTTAGTTTTAACATAAAATGCTCAAATATTTTTTTATAAAAATTTTCGCTGTCAGTAAAGTCGTTAAAAAAATGAGAAATCAAAGTAATCAAGTAACCATTACTAATTTCAGTACACATAGTTCTTTTAGCGGTGGACAAATTGTGAAACACTCCATATTAGGAACACGCATATTGTACTAATGAAATCACTAATATTACGTGAGGCCCTACATTCTAAAATTTTGTTATTAGATCACACTATTTAAAAGATTAGCAATTGATTGATTTGAATCAAGTCCTATTGAAATTGCTTTATAAAATCTAATAATAATATATAATCGTTGAAAATAAATTTGCAGAGCTTTTCAATTTTCATAAGCATCACCTATACTCTAGTACAATTCAACTAATTAATAAAAATTAAATCTCATGCAACTGTTTACATTTAATCTCATATATTTATTCTTCCATGTTATATACGAGTAATATTAATTTATACATACTTCAATTTTTATTTCAAGCATATGTAAATATTAAAAAAAAAAATGTTTGAAACAAAAAAATATTCCTCTATTGTCATTCTATTTGCATATGGAATGTATGCGTTTCTCTATGATTTGTTATTTTTTATGACTCGCTTGCAATAAATTTCTTTAGATAAATCTCCATTTATTTGTATACTTTTTTTTAACGAAAATAAATATTTACATTTATTTTTTTTTATCCAATGCGGAAATAGTAAAATGTTGACATTTACAATAGACAAAAAAAAAAAATTCCAAACAATAACTATCATGAAATATTTATGTATATTCATATTTCATGAGAACTAACAACTAGTAATCATAGGTATATCATTGAGAGGAAAAAGCACACCCCTAAAAATGTCAGTGCATATTATAATTACTCAAGAGTAATTATTTTGTTTAAGGATTATAATTAAAACTTCAGAATTATGAAAGAGTCACATTATACCACATTAACTTTATTACATATACTTGAACTGGGAAATGCGAAATGAAGTCAACATGCAAACTTGAAATCTTTTCATTACAATTAAGTTCTGTTTTACACTCAGAAACCAGGACACATGAGTAGAGTAGTGGCGCATGAATTAAATTCGGAAAAGGAAATAAGATAATAATTTTCTGAGAATACATACCTTAAATTTCCAGAATTACAAGTATCGTGCAACAGATGGGAGGTAAAAGAAAAATATCTGTAAAGAAAAAACAAACAAAAGCGTTAATTATATTTATTACAAGAACACTAGAAAATGTTTAATTAAACTAGTTTATCTCAAATATTATTTATAGCATATAATTTGAATTTTTTTTTATTCTATTGTTTATAAATTTATAAACGTTACATACATTTTTTTTAAAGAGAATTATTGTACTTTTATTATCAGCACTTTTTAATTTGTTTTAAGTGCATATACGTTTAAAAAAAAAAACTAACTAAATAAGGGTAAGTTTTCGAACCTTTAAAATTTTTTTTAACAAAGCGTTTCTTGCTATATTTCCTTTTGACGTGATAACGTCTTATAAATCGATGAACCATGGCAGCCACCACAAAAAAGTGACGCCATTTTCTCCCGTTCCACTCTCGCACTTTCGCAGTGCGGCAAAAATTTCAATTAGAAATTAAAAATAAACTATTAGAGATACAAAAATCTTCTATAGCTTATTTGAAAGATAATAACCTAAAGCTTAATCCAATTGAAGGATTTTTAAAAATTCCGTCATTTAATAGGGTAAACAGGGGTAAAACGGAAAGATAAAATTTGGGCCAAAATCTAAACGCGAAGTTGTAGAGAGTTTATTTTTTTTGTTATAGATAGATGAGACTAATTTAAGAATAACTGCATTTAAGAAAAAATTCAACAAAATTTTGAAACTAAGATATAACGTTTTGTTTAAACGATGTACACGTGTTGGGGCTATGACAAAATGATGATTTTGGGTAAAGGAAATTTTTTTGACAATTCTAAAGGTGCCAGGTGAAAGATGAGGGAAAAAAAATTAGGCATCTGATACGGATTTTTTTCCAACACTCTGCGTTTCGTAATATGAATTTTTGAAAAACACCTTGTTTTTTATGGGTATTTTTGGGTAGTTTTTAATTTTTAGCTTTTTTTCAAACTTATAGGACATGTAGGTTTTGGTCTTATGCATACATATGCAAAAACTTGGAATCGTTTAGTGAGTTTCGACTGAATAACGGAAAAAACAAGTTTTAAAAAAACAAGTTTTTTGACCGTTTTTAACCGATTTTCATCGTTTTTTATTTTTATCTTTTCTTCTTTAATAGATACAGGAATAAAGTAATGGAGTAATGATAGACAATGACTACTACTATATGTGTGCGAAGTTTCAATGATTTTCGTAAACACAATTTTGAGATAACGATAAAATAAAATTTTAGATTTCAACAGGTTATAACTTTTGACCAAGAGCAGATAGAAATTTTATTAAACTTTTATGAGCATCCTGATACAATTACTTTTCATTTGGTGTATCACACATAACGGTAGACTAACTACAAGCTACACAATGTTAAATCAAGTCTGGAAATTCGACATGGTTGACTTTAAAAAATTCTAACTTCTCTTGTCGGCATCTTTGAAATGAGATTGATACGTCATATGAAAGGTGAAATAATAAGCTTTCACATGGTATAAAATTTTGTATAGGTTGTCAAACAAAAAAATTGATTCCATAGCGTGAGAACATAAAAATAAATGTTTTTTTTTTTTGCTTTTTTTGATGAAAATTGATCGAGTTCAAAAAATTCTAGCTCTTTTTGTAGATGTCTAATAGACATGATATATACATATATATCATGAGCTGAAGCAATAAGCTTTCAGGTGGTATAAAATTTATTATAGGTTGTTATATCAAAAAAATGAATTTTCGGGTGATGGAAGTGATTTTTTCACTTTTTTCATAAGAAATGATTGTTTTTAGTAAATTAGTTTAATACTTTTTGCGCATTGTTAAAATTTAAAAATGGTTTTATTCTTAAAAAGAAAAACTCGGCTTTTTAATTGCATAATTTTTTTTGTAAGCTTTTAAAATAAAAAAATTAATATAATGAGAAAATAAAAAAGGTATTTTTTTTTAGCTTTTTCTTGTAAATTTATGATTGTTTGAAATAAGTAAACGCTTCAATTGACTCATTAAAAAAAAAAGCACACAACCTGTTTTCTGACGACGTTGTCACGTAAAATCATCGTCCGTAAACCGGTCTTACAGACAACTTCTTTTTAAATAAATTAAGAAATTTTTCTTGAGAGAAAGTGAGCACCGAACAATTTTTTATGTAAAGCCAATTTATTTTTCTATTAATTCAATTTTTGAAAATGTAGAATATACCTCAACTCAAAATCACAACTATTTATTGTCCCACCCGTAACAGAAGAAAAGACTCTTCTATTTTCGAAAATAATAATATTTTTTTAAATATAGTTAGATTAATTAAGAAATTGTACTTTTAGTACATATTTTGAAAGTTAATGTAATTTTTTTGCAATTATGTGTTGGATTGCAAAGGGAAACAATAAATTCTTTGCGCGAGTGTCCCACTTGTGAGGTTGGAATACCGCATATAATAAGAAGTACTAAAAAAAAATATTTCAATATTTTTCTTCTAAGAATTCGTTTTGTAAATATTTTATATTTTTTATGTTTCCAAGAAAATATCTTATTAAAATAAAACTTTTATTGGAAGGATTAATTTTATCATTTGTTAAAATTTTGTGGAAATTAAAAAATAAATATACATTAAATATATCTTATCACAAATTCTACATAAAAACAATAAAGCTCATTTTCTTGTTAATGCATTTGTTTTCAATTACAAATAAAAAAATATTAAACGCAAATAAAAACAATTTGCATTTAAAAATATATTTATTGCAACTGAAAAAAATTTGCATTTAAAAAATTTTACGGCAAATGAAAAATATTTTGCATTAAAAAAAAATTTATTGCAAATAAAAAATTTTCTGCATTGAAAAAGAATTCATTGCTAAATGTATGCTTTCATTTTTTTTTAAATATTCTTCGAGTTTCTTACAATTTCTACTATTTAACCACACATGAGGTTCAATATTAAGTTGAAATAGCTTATGTATGTCCAAAATTAAGAATATTCAAAAAAATATTTAATGCACACATTTTGCAATGAATTTTTTATTTTCAATGCAGAAAATTTTGTATTTGCAATTAATTTTTTTTATTGCAAAATATGTATTTTATTTGCATTAAAAATTTTATTTTCAATGCAAATATTTTTCAGGTGCAATAAAATTTTTTTTTATTGCAAATTTTTTTCAGTTGTAATAAATATTTTTTTTCAATGCAAATTTTTTTTTTTACCTACCTACCTTAATATTTTTTTTTAATTTCAAATGCATTTTTTTATTTTTTACTGCTAAAACTATCTATCTCTTATCAAAATCGTTAAAAAATAATACTTAAATAAATCAAAGCAAAAATTGAAAAAAAGTTTGTCCTCACTCATAAATAAAACTAAATGAAGACGAGCACTAGAGATATAGAAGGCAAAAAGGACATTTTCCAAACATATTTGCTATGGTTGAAGTCGAAGATTCTGGTCAAAGTTTCAAATAAGCAAAAAACCGAACTCAATTTGTCTGCATTCTTAAAAGCAAATGAAAAAAAAAAAATGTTCTCAAAAACAAGTTGAAGATATTTACAAAAGTTGACATTTATAATAGTCCCAGCTGTGGCTACTCTACATACATACATTTGACAATATCTATGCTCTTATAAGCTTTTCCATGACCGAATTCAGTCTGCGTATATAAAATGACACTATTAATCACACATCCAATCCGGAGATTAGATTGTATCTCTGTCACATATATCTGACAAATTTCTGTTGACTCATTTTGTTGATGTTTATCCTGTTTGTTCATTTTGTGTTCCACTTTTCTTTTTTTTTTTTTTTTATTTCGGTATAAGAAATATTCATATGTTCCTACGTACATAAATGTGTGCATGTTAAAATGAATAAAACAAAAAAAAAAAAACTTTGCAGGCTTTACAATTATTCCACTGTGTCACTATAGGCCAATCAGCATTTTCAAATGAGCAAATATGAAACGAACAAATTAGCTGCTGGTAGCAGAATTATTCACAATGAGTTATGATATTGACATACAGTTCTACATGCATGCCTACTTGTAGTCGTCTCCCGTACCTGCCTTCCTTTTATGTTGTAAACTCTAGGGACGAACAGTGCTGGACTATCCCTTAAAACGGGCCATACAAAGGGCACACATGCTACAAGAAAGCATGTGTCGAGTCCTTCGGCACAATTCAGAAAAGTCTTTACTTGGCTAAATCCGATCCTGGACACACACACACACAAACAAAACGGTGCTTCGGGGATACTTGAAGTCGAAACAAAAAGAAAAAGGGAAAATGTGACACTAAGGCGGAAAACCACTTGACATTTATTTGGATTAAAACACCATCTGTCGGGTCGCTTGCTTTAATGTTTCGGTTATTGGGTCGCCTGCAAACTCCTTGGGTACTTTTTATTTGTATTTGCCACTTTTTCGTTTGTTGGCCTGATGTTTGTGTGTGTTAATATATGTATGTGTCTCAAACGAACATAAATTACTGAGATAAAATCATCAAAAATTGAAAAAAAAAAACAAAAAAAAATTAAACACCAAGAAATGTTTATACTTTTTCCATTTTAGCCATTGGCGATTTGTATTTCACTGTGAAGAACTTCTATATGACTTGGTAACTTTTCATCAGCGAAAAACAAGTTGTTGTTCTTGAAAAATTTATCATTTTACTTAATTTTATTTGTGCCCTCAAGAACTGTCGTCTTTGTCGAAAATTGACGCCATATACAACCGTGTGTTTGTTTGTTGCATGGAAACGGAAAAGTTTCACGACAAACTTCGTAAACACTTTGTTATCCATTAACACGTAATTAAAAACATTCAATAGCAGCACACACAAAAATCATCTTCAAATCGATTGTTGTTGAAAGAGGGATGGAGGGGGGGTGTGGTGGTGGAGTGTGTACATTAAAATTTTCTTCACCTTTCCCATAAACTTCGTGTGTTTCCTTCTGTATGTTGTGTTGGAACAAGTTCGAAACGATTATACACCGATATTATCTTTTTTTTTTCTTAATTTTCATTTTTTTTTTTCTGTTTGTGTTCTTTCTCATGAGCGACAGAAATCTGGAATGGAAATCTTCAGGAGTTAAATTCATTTTGTTTTGACATGATGATGGTGGCACACACAGTTTACGTTTTTTTTCTTCTTCTTTTTTAAAAATTGGTTTTTATCTTAGTTTTTGATCAAGTTATATAGCGGGTATAAGACAATTAATAATGTTGAAGTTTTTTTTTTATTTATCAGAAAACCAATCTTATTTCAAATTGTTCATCTGAAAGACATCAAGGTTTTTAATATCTTTTAAAAGAAATGACCAGAAGTTAAAGGTGTAATGACCTTTTTAAATGATGTTGAACTGATTTTGATGGGTTAAAGGGTTTAGTGGTTTGGTGGATTTTTTTTTTTTGTTTTATTTATATTTTAGTGATGCTGTAATGGATGCATTTATATGCAATGATCTAGAAATATAAATTTCAAAACTATGGGAAGATTGCTTCAATGAACATTATTTTGATAAGTTTTGTAAAGATCAGCAAGATTTTACATTGATAATATGGTAAATCAAATAAAGAGTGATTCTTACATACAAGTTGCTGAGATTTTTTCACACGAAATTCTTATGACAATAAAGAGTTTCTTTGTTTGTTTTTTTTTTTTTTTTTTATTTTTTACATTAATTTGAAGCACAATAAAAAAAGCCTTTTGGATAATTTTTGAAAATTAAAACTCAAGGACATCGATTATTTTGAAAAAAGATAAGACGATTTGTAAAATCCCTAAGAATTAAAAATTGTTTTGATCCTTCATTGTTTTCTCAAAACAAGTTATAAGTGAAAGTTTTTTTTTTAATCCAAATCAGAAGTCACAAATTAGAATTTGCTTAAAAAAACCATTAGTTACACCGAAAAAAAAAAAAATTCATGTGTGCAATTCACACGTGGTTGAAGTGAAACCTTAAAAAATCATTTTCTTGCAAAAAAAAAAAATAGAAAAAATCTACCTAATTGGATTCTATCATCTTCAAATCCATGTTTTTTTATATGACAACCTAGATAAATTTTATATCATTTGAATGCTTATTGTCTTAGCTCATATATGTATATAAATATATATATCGATCAGGTGTATGAGACATCTACAAAAAGAGCTAGAATTTTTTAAACTCGATGAAATTTCATCCAAAAAGCAAAAAAAAAACATTTATTTTTATGTTCTCATGCTATTAAATCAATTTTTTTGTTTGACAACCTATAAAAAATGTTATACCATGTGAAAGCTTATTGTTTCACCTTGTATAATGATGTACATATAAATCTTATTTCAAAGATGTCTACAAGAGAAGTTAGAATTTTTTAAAGTCAACCATGTCGAATTTCCAGACTGAGATTACGGTACTTCCTACACTGGTAGCTGGTCATCGCCAACAGATCTCCACAGGTGTTTTGAGGTATTTTTAAATTTTTTAAATTTAAGATTGTGTAACTTGTAGAGCACGTTACGTTATGTGTGATATATCAAATAAAAGGTTATGTTATCAGCATGCGTATTATTATGTGTATTTGTATGTGCACTAGATCAAAAGATATAAGGTGTGTTGGAAAAAGAACATCTTTTAACCGTTATCTCCGAATTTTGAATATGAAATTAATTGAAATTGTGTACAATTATAATTTATTTAATTACCTATCTAAAGTACAAATTTCATTCATCTATCTATTAAAACAAAAAAGTTATAACAAGTTGAAGTCGTGTCGCGTTTTCGTTTCATCTTGTTTCAAATCACTACGATACTAAAGAAGTTTTCACTTCAAAAACAATATCAATTTAACATTTTTTAAATATCAAATTAACAATTTTTAAATATCAGCCAAAAATGCTCTATAAAATGTATTTTATGATATTTAAAATGTTAAAACAACATTTTTATTATCAGGATGATATTTACATAAATGTCACATTTTGGAATTTTTTTGATATTTTTTCATATCAATTTCTCATTCCAAATTATTGAAAAATATTAAATAAAAAATTCTTAATGTGTACTAATTTAAAGGCGCTTTGTGTTTTTTCGAAGTAAAATGTATGATTTACTGAGAAAATTTGATCGGCAATAAGATTTTACTTCACATAGTTTGGGAGAAAATAACAAAACAATTATATCACCTATAATAGAAAAAATAATATCATCACTATTTTGTAAATAATATTCACTTTCAGTAATGTTTTGAAAAAAGAAAAAAAAAAAGAAATAGGTTTCATTATAATAAACTAAAACGTAAAATCTAGTCAATATTGATATTTTAATTGTCAAAGTGAAATTTTCACTATCCACCTAATATTAAAAAATGTCAAAATGATATGATAAAATATCAAAATTGATATTTTAATTGTTGGACGACTTTTTTCACTCAAAAATGTTAAGTTGATAGCTGTTATTATCAAATTTTTTTTCGGTGTATTTTTACCACTTGAAGTATAACATAAGTTTCTTAATGTATTTCCAATATTTTTGAGGAAAAAATTAATTTTGAAAAAAATAAGGAATAAGGTTTTTTTAGATTGAATTTTAGTTTTGCAGAAGAAAATTTAACGTTGATTACGGTATCAAAACTACCCAAAAACGGCGTTTTTGACCTCTTAATAAATTAAGCTTTTCAAAAACGAGACGGATTAAGTCTTACCACACAAAAAAATCTTTTTTGTAAAGTATGGTTTGGTTTAAATTCAACTTTCGTTGGAAACAAGTAGTTTTAAAAGGTCAGCAAAAAAAAAACGAATTTTTGGGATCGATTTTTTCACCAGCTTTATATTAGAACTTTTTTCGAAATGAAAAATAGCAATATACTTTTAAATAACATAATATCTACATTTTGTATCTAAAATTTTGTCTACTTTTGCCAGAAATCGTTAAAATAAAAACCCCTTCTTTTCACTTCGTCCACTTTTCCGGCCATCTGTTGCGTTCCAATCGATATCTCTCCTTATCAAAAATTTATCCTGAATTTTCTAAATTTTTTGTAAGTAATTTTTTCAACTTTTGGCCTCTGAAAACGTATTTGGCACTGAATTGAAAGTGGAATTTTTTGAAAAAATCAAAATTCAAGTTAGCAGAACACGAATTTGTATGAAAAATTAAAATATTTTTTTTAATGAAAAATCTCGGAAAATTCTTTCGAAAATGGGGTACTTAATTCAAATTAGTCGAGCACTTAATTACTCCATTTCAATTAGTGGAACATTCAATTATTTAAGTCGAATTTTGTCGAAAAAAGTGGAATTTTTTGAAAAAATCAAAATTCAAGTTAGCAGAACACGAATTTGTATGAAAAATTAAAATATTTTTTTTTTAATGAAAATTCTCGGAAAATTCTTCGGAAAATGGGGTACTTAATTCAAATTAGTCGAGCACTTAATTACTCCATTTGAATTTTGTCAAAAAAAAATTTATTTTTTGAGAAAATCAAAATTCAAGTTAGTTATTCAAGTTGTATGGAAAATGCAAATATTTTTTTTTAATGAAAAATCTCGGAAAATTCTTCGGAAAATGGAGCACTTAATTCAAATTAGTCGAGCACTTAATTATTCAATTCGAATTTTGTCGAAAAAAGTGGAATTTTTTGAAAAAATCAAAATTCAAGTTAGCAGAACATGAATTTGTATGGAAAATGAAAACATTTTTTTTTAATGGAAAATCTCGGAAAATTCTTCGGAAAATGGGGTACTTAACTTATATTAGTTAAGCACTTAATTATTTAAGAGTTTGAAAAAAAAAAAATTTTTTTTCGAAAATCACAGAAAAAAAATTATTTTTGGAAAAAAAATTATTTTTGGGATTCGTAGAGCACTTAATTAGCACCTAAATATTATACTAAACTCGATTTTTCTACGAGCAGTTTAGGGCATTTTCTGGTAATTGCTCTGCTAACTTTAAATCAAGTTAGCAGAACATTAATTTTCTCCAAAAGTAGTGGAGCACTTAATTTAATTTTGGGGCATTTAATTAGCACTTAATAAGCACTAAAAGATCCAATAACAAAACATATGTTCTTCTGACCTTGCATTGCTAACTTAAGAGACATCATATTCAAGAGGTGTCTAGCAATCAAGTTTTCGAAGTACCAAATAAAAAAAAACGAATTTCCATTTTTTTTTACCCACCCTAATATGTAATCAAATTACGTGTTTGCGCCACCTACATTTGATTTCTCCCTCAATAATATTTAAAAAAAATTAATTATAATCACTATTATTGATTTTTTTCGTAAAATCTATAAAAGTGCTTATTTGTTCCTTATAAAACAAAGGAATGTCATAAGTCCATATCCATAATAATAAAACGTCTATTGAAAACTAAACTAACGATTAAAAGATAAAAATCGTTCCCATTTTATTATTCTCAAAGCATAATTAGGTTAACGTACTCTATTAACAGAAGAAAAAAAAAATCACTTAAATCCTTTTTTTGTTCCATTTTGTCTATATGTCTTTTCTTTTTTAACACAATTTTTTTCCTTTTATAGTAAAAGAATATTTAATATACTCGTCGTAGACACACGCAAAACGTATTAATAATAATAATTGTCATCGATAATAATTGAGATGGATAGCTGTTTAATTGAAATCGTGTAATCAAGATTATTATGGGATTGAGCTTTGAATTTCTGGATACTGGTCTATATAGGCAATATAGCCTATATACAATTTGTTAGTTATGCGTGTTATACTCCTTTGCTTGTGCGTGTTTCTTGGTTTATAGTTTAATATGAAATCATTCCTCTTTTATGATATCAATTTGTGCTGTCATTGTTAATTTAAAATAGATACATACTTAAATTACTATAGTATGTCAGAATAATTAATATATGCAGTATTATTATAGACTATGTAAGTGCTCGGAGGAGTTTCTCTCGAACAAGACATGTTTTCATTAGGCCAGTCAACCAGTCTATTAACCCTTTAGAAATTAAAAACAATACAGGGTGATTCGAATATATAGAATATTGATTGGCTATAAGAGGGGATGAAAGAGGACATAAATCCTCTTTGTTTCAACTGAAGGTCTTTAACATCACGTAGTTGCTGCGCAATTTTAATTTTATGTTCAAAAACAGCTACTGAATTTTTTTTATGTTTATTTTTTCTAAATTCATTCTTAGCTATGCAAAAAAAAAATATACGTTCTATGAAATATTTCATTTGCAGACATTGTAAAATATGAATATTAAAAAAATAATTGCTATAGGAATATCTTTTTTAAAAAAACCTTTTTTTAATAATACGAACGAAAAAAAAAAATGATTGTGTCATGCACAGCTATTTCTATTTTTTTCTATCACATATATATTCACTATTGTTCGGCACCCTCTATGCCATTGCCACAAAACAAAATTCTGAATGTTTTATTTCAAAATAGTTATAGCCCTTTTTATGATTTAAGGAAGGATTATATGGCCATAAAAATTAAAGGTTGTTGTTGTTGTCTCGTTTAGTTCTAAAAATATCACATTATTGTTGCTGTTCTCGCTAAACACGTTAAAACTTTAACGTTTTGCAAACAAATGAATATTTAACTGCGGTATTAGGTTAGGAGGAATTGGATAATATATTCAGCTCAGAGGCTAGGTCATAGTCATTTGTCTCACAAAACGATTATTTACGCACGTATATTTACACCAACATTAATCCTTATTCGACAGAACGTATTACGTAGTAGATATACCTATATAATATTAACAAAAAAAAAAAAAACCATCCCACGACAATGACAGTGCGTTTTACTAATTAAAATTAATTTTTATTTTAGCATCGTAAAATTTATGTAAATTAGTGAAAATTTTATTAATTTTGCTGTAACATGCAATCTGTATAATGTGCGGTGAGGTTTTTTTTTATTTATACTTTATATTTCACTAAACTGGGATAAGGCTTTTTTATATTTTATAGTTTTTTTTTTTTTGTTTTTGTTGGTTGTGTATGAAAAGAAAAAAATACATCATTTGTACATATTATGTATAGGGAAATGTGGGATTCATCCAGTAACTCGGCTCATTCAAAAAAGAAAAGAAAGCAGTTAATTTTTACGAGAGAATATATTGTACCATATGCGATTTGTGTGAGTAAAGATAATCAAAATTGTAAATTTTAGACATACATAATTGTGCCTTAATTATGAAAGTGAACTAAGTCACTCCTAAAAATGGCCTCAAATCTAGCCTTAAAATAAATATTATTTAAGGGGTAAAGTTTATTTGAAAGTGACTTAATCCACTTTCATACTCATGGGCACAATTATGAATTATGATTTTTGTTAGTAACTATAATATTTTACATTTTTTTCTATCCCCACCACCAACTTTGATATCCTAGCCTTAATTCGTTAAAATGTGAAGTGGTACTTCTTTCACAAGATTGGTACTTTCGTTTTTCGTAACTCAAGCTCAACTCGATTTGTACTAATTTAAACCCTTATCCAGAGACCAGAAATAACAGTCAACCTTTATTTTCAATCGGTTTCTCTCTGAGAGTTACCACATTACTTTAAATAGTTTCGGTTAAGGTTTGAGATTTATTTTTAAAAATCAAAAATAAAGGTTATCGGTTGAGATTTATTTTTTTAAATATCTCTCAATGGTTGAGATTTCTACAAAAAAAAATAAATGGAAAAGTTCAACCTTTAACCGTTTTCGCTGAAAATAAATCAAAAATGGTCAATTCAAAGAAAAATGTCGAATATGTCAAGAATGTCTTTACATTGAAAAAATAAATATGAAAAGGATGTTTTTTCTAAGATTATGTATTAAGTAATGTATGAACTAAATACACCCAAAATTATATCTCTTTTCGTTTAAAGTAAAATCTAAAGACGAAAATGTGTTTTGCACTGTGATTTAAATCGTTGGGACGACAAGCACAACCAATGCAATTTCGAATATTTCAGGAGACCGATGTTCTAATATCTAGGTCAAAGCTTTCAGCTTCCAGAAGCGTTTTTGCCCGCCCAATTAAAAGCCGTTTTTTTTATCTTGGAATTTTGAAAAAAGAAAAATGAAAAAAAAATTTTGATGACAAAAGGTAGCGGGGACTCTAACCTACATTTGGGTACAACTCCCATCCCTGTAGGTGCACGCGTTCTCAAACCGGGAGAACTTAAAGGTAAAAAAAAGTTAAGCCCGATTCTGAAAAAATAGGCATGATGTGGCGGTTTAACATGGAAGATGATTTTTTAAAAATCTGACAATGTGCAAAGCGTAGGCCCATGACACAAGCTATCATTTGGCTTCACTCCCAAAAATTGCTCTCAAGTGGTTTAGCTTCCAGAAGCGTTCAAAGATTCGGGGATTTTTCGAAAAAAAAAATATTACCCCAACTTTCAAACGCGATTTTCTCGGAATTTAAAAAAAAAATCCCAAAATTCGATTATACCACTATCGGGTAGCTGAGAATATAAGCTTTCATTAGGCACCACTCCCATGTCTCTAGGAATTGATACATTTGTAGATGAGATTTATTTTTTTTCTCTCAGCGATAAATCTCACTGGTTGACCGAAACATAAAAAAATACAAAATAAAGGTTTCTCTCAGACCTTGACCGAAATTTTTCCTTTTTAAAAATAAAGGTTATTTTATGACCTTTATTGAAAATGGTGACAAATAAGAGTTATTAAGGAACCCTTCAAAAGGTTGAGATTTATTTCTGATCTCTGCCCTTATCAGTTTTTGTTAATTTTTTTTCGTGACGAATTGAACATAATTGTTACACTGTTTCAAATTTTGGTATTATTTTTTTCGTGACGAAGTGTTTTCTGGTTAAAATTAATATATTTTGAAGAAATAAAATGTCTATCATTTGAGCCTGAAATCATCGCGATAAATAGAATAATTTTCAAAATACAGTTTTCGAAAGCCTGTCAACTTTTTGAGCTAGAAATTTCAGCAATGTGTTTTAAAGGAATAAGCTAAGTCGCAATAATTTTTCAGATAGATTTAGCCGCCATCTTGTAAAAAACTACCGTAGAAAAGAAGTGGTTGTGGAGTCACTATAGCCAATTAAAACCGATGCTTTTAGCCCTAAGTATTCTTTTGAATATCTTTGTGTGGAAATTTTTAACAAAAATGAGAATGAACCTACTATTTGCGGTGGTTTATTTTTTTTAATGAAAATTTCCTTGTCTTTTAAAAAAATGGAAAAGTTTAAATTTTCCGGTTGACCTTTCACCTACACAACAATGACGTTCGTCTAATTTAAATGGGTAGTACCAGTAAAGTGAAATATTTTTTCTTACGTGATAGCAAACAAACCAAATAACTTCATTGATGGCAAATTAGATCGAAATATAATAAACAACTCTTATTTCTCAACCATCCAGAACGGTTCTTGCCAGTTTTTTTGAGGTTTTTCATGCACTGTCAATGAAAGCCTAGTTGAAAACTTTAATTGTTTGAAATCAAATGCGCTTAGCATTGATAACCTTTTTCCCTATTCATAAAAAAAACCTAATACCATACCATACCGATCTTCTTTTCGCATTTCATGTATGGAATCTTTCCCTTTTAAATAGAAATACTTATATATTCGGGATTACAAATAATAGTATCCCCCAATCACTATCCTTCATTCCTGTGTTAGAGAAAATAGTGAAGAAGCAACTAATTTCTACAAAATATTCCACAATCTGATTTTTACCCAGATTTTTCAGGCGGTCGTGGAAAATAAAACTTAAAAACCCATACCGATATCTAGCGGAGTACCGCAGGGTTCCAATTTAGGTCGTTCAGTCTTTAGTATTTGAATTTATTTAAAGTAAACAGACTTTAACACTGCTACCTATGTCGAACACTTTTTTGCTAGTGACTTTTAGCTAGCTAATGAAAAGTTGCCATATTCGGATTGCTATAATAAATGTGCTCCTACTTTAAATTACGTTAAACCAAATGTCTCAGGTTTTTCTAGCTGACTCAAAAATACAACAACTCCTATTTTGATAATTTCTTTTTCAATCGTTTTAAATTTTTTATAAGAATGATTATCCGTTTTTTATTTAGTTTTGAATCCTCTTAAAGCTATTTTTGTGCGCTATTGAATGAGATTAAAAACTAACCGAAATTATTGAGCACATAAAAAAGAAAGAAATAATCATTATCCCAGCTATCATATGAATTAATTTTTGATAGAAAAATCAAAACTCCTCAATAACACTACAAACTCCTATACTCCCCTAAAAAAAAAAAAATGTCATAAAATATTTGCTTATGTCATATTTTGCTTGAGAGTTTTATTTTTATAAAGTTATAAATTTGAATAATCCAAAATCCTCAAGGACCGCTATAACAATTTTATGTGATTTTTGTTTGGCTGACTTGGAGATTTTTTCACATAACAAAAACACACAAATACCAAAACATATTCACACACATACATACAAATAACATCAAATAACAATGATGATGATGTTGATGATGACGATGATGTAAAGTGGATTTGAGTTTTTGAAAATTTGTTTAAGCAAAGTGAATAATAAACAACAAAACACACATCCACACAAAGTAAATGTTATACCTTATATTCGTACTCGTATATATTCTCGTATGCTACCTCGTAATCTGTAAAAATGCGAGTTTGATGGTCTAATTCTAGTTAAAATGTAACTTGATACTTGGGAGAAACGCCAAACGTGTTTCACTTTACAGTTCGTGGTTTTTTGAAGTTGGATATTCTAAAGTTTCATTTAGTAAAAAGCTATTGTTGTCGGTTTTGTAAATAACAAATAGATACGAAAAAAAAAAATCATTATACTGATGAAGGAGTTTCAAATGGATGTTGCTACTATTTTTTTTTTTTATATTTTGTCTTTGTGTTTGATTTTCATATGAAAAAAAAGGTCATTGAAAATAACGACCTACGATGACGACATCGTATACGGTGGAATTAAATGGATCTTTTGTTAAAGGCTTCTATGTTTACAAGGGTTTCAAATTTTAACACAGTTACAAAATAACAACTAAAGAAACAAATAAACTTTTTTTTACAGTTATCCATTTTCTTTAATAAAAAAAAAATACTTAGGTACGGTATATTATGGCTGGATGTGTTTTCCATAAAATTTTTGTTTAATTTGATACAAATTTATGTGAAGAAAACGAAATTCTGGTTGCAATCTGGCAGAAGTAGGTGCAGCTAAATTATAAAAAAATACCCTTGACCCGGAAAAATATTTAGTGATGTAAGAAAGTAAATATTACTGAAAGATGCTCAAAACAATAATCCTTCGTAATGCATAATGTCCTTAACATTCACATTTGAATTTAAGATGCCATATTCTGGGTGTTTTAAAAATAAATATGCTTGAATTCATTTATATGCAAAATGAAGGTGTGATAAAAATGAGAAATGAACTAGAAAATAAAAAAAAAAAACGTTAACAAAATAGTGAATAATGTTCAACATTTTTGTTTATTTTGACTGTTTTTTCTTTCTTTTCTTAAACAATTTTGGATGAAACTGATGCATTCAATGTATATAATGTTTAGCAATGCATCCTGTTAAATCTTTAGCCAAGGATACATTTTTGAGATCTATATGAATTTTGAAGATAAAAGTCATCAATTTTGTTCATGATGCTTGATAAAAAAGTTTTTTGAAGTGAAAACTTCTTTAGTATCGTAGTGATTTGAAACAAGATGAAACTGATTATAACTTTTTTGTTTTAATAGATAGATGAATTAAATTTATACAGTAGATAGGTAATTAAATAAATTATGATTGTGTAAAATTTCAATTAATTTCATATTCAAAATTCTGAGATAACGGTGAAAAGATGTTAGTTTTCTAAACACTTTTGATCTTTTGATCTGAAGCACATAACAAATTTATTTAACTTTAATACACATGCTGATAATATTACCTTTCATTTAATATATCACACATAACGGTACGTGCTCTACAAAATATATAATCTTTAATTGAAAAACTTGAAAAATACCTCAAAACACCTGTGAAGATTTGTTTGCGGATGACCAGCCAGTAGTAGAGGAAGTACCAGTTTGAAATTTCGACATGATTGGCTTTAAAAAATTCTTACTTTTTTTGTAGGCATGGTAGAAATATGATTGAAGCGTCATATAAAAGGCGAAATAATAATGATATAAAATTTATTATAGGTTGTCTTTTAAAAAATGGATTTAATGCCATTAGAAGAGAAAAGAGATTGATTGTTTTGCTTTTTTTATGAAAACTAATTGGGTTAAAAAAATTCTAGCTGTTTTTGTAGATGTTGTATAGACATGGTCGATATTAATATTTTGAGCTAAAGCAATAAGCTTTCAGAGGGTATAAAATTTATTGTAGATTGTCATATAAAAACGGTGATGGAATAAAAAAAAGTTATATTTTTTCGATTTTTTTTTAATGATTTTTAAGGTTTCACTTCAACCACGTGTGAATTGCACACATGATTTTTTTTTTTAAGAACCGTCCCACCCATTATAATCGTTTGATAATTCCAAGCGACTTTTGGTTACAAGATAGGGTTGTTTAAACATTTTTTTTTTTTTTTTGTTTTAAGGCAATTGCTTTACATTATAAATTTTAAAAATAATATTTGTTGCAACTACAAAAATTTAGCATCAAAAAAATTTATTGCAAAAAAATTTGCATTGAAAAAAATTTTTTGCAACCGAAAAATATTTGCATTAAAAAAAATCATTGCTAATATAATTATTATTATTATTTATTAGAAAGTAATTAAATTTACATGATAATATTGTTTTAAAAAGAGCCAAGCTGCTGGGACTATTAGCTCCTAATTATTAGCAATGATTTTTTTTTAATGCAAATTGGATTGGATTATAATTCAATCAACTATTTTAGTACAACTCTGCAACATTTTCGTTTTAATCTTTTTTAAAACTTATTTAAAAGCTCTTACTTTTTCCATATATAATAATATTCTGCATTAAGAAAAATATTATTGCAAATAAAAAAAATTTTTTTTTGCAAATAATAAAAATTTGCATTAAAAATGTGTGCATCAAAAAATACTTATTTTTTTATTTTCGTCAATTTTTTTTACAATTTTTACTATTTGACATAAAATTTCAACTAAAAAATATTGAATACACACATTTCCATTGATTTTTTTTTTTTTTTCAATGCAAAAAATTTGTATATGCAATAACATTTTTTTTTGCAAAATATTTTTATTTGCAATAACATTTTTTTGTAATGCAAATATTTTTCAGTTAAATATTTTTTTAAGCAAATTTATTTAATTTACAATAAATATTTTTTTTTTTTTATTTCAAATGCATTTTTTTTAAATTGATATTTTTAAAACTCTGATAACTGTCATGCCAAAGCGCATACTACTTTTAAAAAAATAATATTGACAAGTTTTTTCCTAGCTGCTATAATGTAGGCACCTAAATGATATCATTATTATTATTTTATTATATTCCAGGAATACATATTTAGGAATTGTCGAAACTTGATAAAAAAAATTCAATCAAATTGGAAATCTTAATTGAATTGAAGCAAATGAAACAACATACAAAATTGTAAGCAAATTTAAAATTAAATCTCTCTCATATTTAACTTTTTTTTTGTGTTATTTAATGCAAATATTTTTTTTAATGTTGACTCCTCCGATTATATTTATGAATTTATTCTAAAATACACGTACATAATATCACAGAGTAAATAACTGCTGTGTTGAAAGTTGATTATATATAAACTAATGATCTTCTATATTTCTATCTTCTATTTCTATCAACGCAAACATTTCACTGAACAATAAATCACTAATTTTGCATAATTAATCGTGTCAACACTTTCCAACAAGCAATCCATCATAATGTGCATTGAATTTCGTAATTCAAATTTCACGACCTTCAATTACACGCTACAATTACTTTTAAACAAAAAAAAAAAAAAAAAAAACAATAATACAACAAAAATTATGTATGAGTCATTGTAATGAAATTCAATCTGCAAGTTCGTGTGATAAAATTATGGTAAATGCAAGAGTCATTGAATAATGTATAGGTACTGGATAGGTATCCATTGTAACCTGTAGCAACAACCATCAAGGCGTCAGTCATCGTCGTCGTTCATATTTTATGGAATTTATTATAAATTTTGTGTGTGCAAAAAAAGTATCTTTGTATACCGTAAAACCGGGTGACTTTGGCACGATTTCAAATTCAAATGTGAATAACTTCTGCAATAATTTTTTTTTTTAATGAAGATTTCAACCAATTTACCTACTTCGCTCATTCTATAGGTATGATTAATCTTGAAGAAATCTGTCCAACAGTTCTATAGATAAATGCCAAAATATGGGTGGCCAAAGTCACCCTCCATTCCGGGTGACTTTGGCCGGTGGGACGTTTGCTATATTTCCAGTTCAACTACAAGTAGCACGTCATTCTAACCCAGCCCAAATGAAAGAGCAGATTTTTTAAAACATGTGGGTATTTTTTTTTATTTTCGTACACAGAATTGGCGGGTTTTTATTTGATTAAAAAAAAAACAAAAAATTAAAATTCGCATAAATTTTGATATCCTTCAAAGGATATGGAAAAAAATAGTCTCTCTCTGCGGTCAACCATTGGAACAGGAAGTTTCTTCTCCAGATCACTTTTGGTGACTTGTGCAATGTCTTTTTTCTCTGAAGCTGTACCCAGCACCTCTTCGCAGGAATGACACTGTAACCTCATCGTTATCAACATTTAAGATGCAGCCGAAGTAAAATGTTATTTTAGAAGCCTAGGAAACACATCTTTCGGCACTGTTTTGTTTTCGAGTTTGCCATCTTATACGCTGTTAAGGTCTTCATCCATAATATTTTAAGAGGCCGAAAGAAGGCTACGTCTAGTGGTTGAGCTGCCAAATGTTGATATGTATGATCTGATAACATTTTAATTATATTGCCAAATATCAGTTTTGTCAATATATACCAATATATAAAAACAAAGTCTTGTGCAAAAATTAAGAGGGTGACTTTGGCCACCCGGCCAAAGTCACTCGATATGCCGGCCAAAGTCACCCTACCAAATGGCATTTTTTATAAAAAAATTAAAATTAATTTTTATGAAATAGTTACAAGGGTAGAATAAAAGTAATTCAACTTGCAAAACAATACACATATCGGAGTTAAAGTCATTTTGCAATCCTATTTCTGCAACATGTTCAAACCATCCAACATTTTCAGGTGATTTTTTTTTTAGCATTTTTAAGAAAACTAAATTTTAGTATAAATTAATATCTAATTTTAATTAAATAAAGCTAGTATGATCACTTTTGAATTCATCAAATTATACGAATTTACAAAGAAACATGGAAAAAATCAAACAAGTCCTTCATATATTAACAATTTTTTAAAAAAGTGTCCATGTCAAAGTCAAAGTCACCCGCCAGGCCAAAATCACCCGGTTCTACCGGTAATTCACTTGAGTAGAGTATATTTCATCTTATAGCAACACTTACTTAAGACAAATTAAAAATAAAATACCCTTTCATACACTTTTTAACTTTTCAATAAATGCCAACGCACTCAAATTTCTTTTCATTGAAAATAGAAAATTAAAAAGAAAAATCGTAAAGTCAAACCGGTTAGTCACTCTTCTGCTTGGAAACAATGGAGAATCAAATGAACAAAACTTACATGGTTTGTGTTGATTGAGTTTTCTTGTTTTTTTACAGGGTGGAGCAAAAAAAAAAACTCTTTCATGGGAGTTCTTAAAAACTTATCCTAACTCAAGAAAACTGTCCCAAACCAAAAAAAAATCTCTCTCAAAGGACTTTTTTTCCTCAAGTTAACAGAGACTCTCTGTCCCAAGTTCATGTGGACTCATCCTGAATTCACGAGGAATTCTCTCAAGATCACGAGGACTTGCCTTAAGTTCACGGGGACTTTTCCTAAATTCGCGGGGATTTGTTCTAAGTTTAAAGTGACTTGTCTTAAGTTTATGGGACTTGTCCTAAGTTCACGGTGACTTGTCCTTAGTTTATGGGACCTGTCCTAAGTTTACGGTGACTTTTCCTAAGTTCGCGGGGATTTGTCCTAAGTTCAAAGTGACTTGTCCTAAGTTTATGGGACTTGTCCTAAGTTCAGGGTGACTTGTCCTTAGTTTATGGGACTTGTCCTAAGTTTACAGTGACTTTTCCTAAGTTCGCGGGGATTTGTCCTAAGTTTAAAGTGACTTGTCTTAAGTTTATGGGACTTGTCCTAAGTTCATGGTGACTTGTCCTAAGTTCGCGGGGACTTGTCCTAAGTTCAGGGTGACCTGTCCTAAGTTCAGTGGGACTTGTAACAAGTTCAGGGGGACTTGACCCAAATTCATGGCGACTTGATCCAGGTTTAGTGAGACTTGTGTAAAATTCACTGGGGCTTGTACCAAGATCAGAAAGACTTTTTTTTAGTTCTCAAATACCAAATAGAATTGTTCCTAAGTTAACTTGTCTCAAGTTTAAGGGGACTTATTCAAAGTATAAGAGGATTTGTATGCATAAAATTTTCGTTCAAAGGCCATTTATTATTTTTTAGTTGAAATACGAAACTAAACGAGATTAAAGCACTGTTGCTTTATTGTCACCTCACCCTGTATCAACTGGTTTGTTGTTAGCCAAAAAAAAAAAAGAAGAAATCAACAACAAAAAACCACACTTCTCGTTTGGTTTTTCGTTCATGCACTTTGAGCGACTGTGGCAATCCTTTTGCATCTATGCATTGCAATTTTCCTCCTCTTTTCGTATAGATTCCTTTCCATTTTTTTTTCGTTTCTTTCGTATTTGTTGGTGAACTGAAGTTTTTTTGTTGTTGTTGTTATTATTTACTCATTTATTATATTCTTTTGAGAACGTGTTTCATAATTTTTTCTTCAGTTTTTAGTTTGTGAACGTTTAAAGTTCATATTATGATGGTGTATGCGTTTAGTGTTTGTGCATTACAATTTCCAACACACACAAACACATACATAGATATAAAATGCAGGTTCGAGTATTGAATACCAAAAGAGATCAGATCGCGTTCATGGTGGCAGCAAAAACAAGTTTTTTTCTTAAGAAAATCTTTTTTTTTTTATTTTTTGTTATTATTTTTGTATTTCAAATAAAAATACGAATCCAAGAAGGAATCCGGGTTTCTTTTCCAGTTTTGTTTCTTTTATTGTCGACTGTGTCGGTCGGTTCATTTGAACACGCTTGTGCTATTAAAAAACCCAGAGTGGTTTTTGGTTTAGAAAAAAAAAAAGTAAGTGTCTTTGACCGTAATTTGTGGAATGTATTGTGTATTGTAGTAGGTATTCGAGTAGCGAATAGAATTTTGCAATTAGCATTTATCATACATATGAGTGATATGGAATCAAACACCAAATTTTATTATTGTTTGTTCAGAGTAGTAATCATGATTCTTTGGAAATAAGATATTGGACCTAATGTTAATGGAGAAATATCAATTTATTTATATAGAAGTTCTGTATACACTTATTAGCATTGATTCGATCTGCAACCCAAACCTACTTAAGAAAAACCTACCTGTTGTTCGAAATACTTTTATTCTGAGAAAAGTGGGTTATTTGTTTAAGTTTTTAATAGGTTGATATTTTATTTGATATTTTTTCAAAGAAATTTTGAATACCAATGAAAAAGAATAATTCAAGCTGAATTTTGAGATGAGATCAATAAGGGAATTATGTGAGCTAGTGTATTCTGTAATATAGACTCCGCTTAAAAATGATTGGTCTTGATTAATATTTAAAAATTATCTACAAGCAGGTATTATTTTTGTCAAAAACTAATCGTTAAATCTAAAACCTTTAAAAACTTAAAAATTGTTAGATATTTTTCATATTTCTTCAGATGTTTGACAATGTTTTTCTGCATTCGATGTTCTACCTGTAAAAGCTACAAAAAAGCACCTTGTAAAATTTTCGTATCTCGAAGGATAGCCGAGTTATTGTCAAAAAAGTTATTGGGGAAAAAGCTCATAGGAAATCTTGGTCGAAAACTCCAAGTTAAGCTTTTTTAAACATCCCCCACAACATATTCAAAATTTAGCTTTCTCTGTCATTTTGCATTTCCAAATGTATATAATGACTGGACTAATTTTGTAAATCGCAACAATAGTTACGCATAAACCCACAGTGTATCTAATGAAAATTTCAACATCCCCAAAAATTACTTTTTTCATAAATCCAAACGGCAATCGTTTGTCCACCTCGAGAAATGGATTCAAACCAAAAGTCATCTTTTTCCTCCCTACTTTTAGTAGAGATTCTTATTCTACGAATAAAAGTATTTTCATTCTATAGAATAAAAAAACCAACCCGTATCTCTACAGTTTGTCCCGGGTTTTTATTTAAGAAACCCGGGACGTTTAAGTGTCCCGTATTTTGTAATTTGTCCCGTGACTGTCCCGTATTTGCACATTCTCTGATTTTTTTTATTCAAAATATTAAAAACTTTGTACGACAAACAGGGAAAACAGTGGTTGAAAATGAATACTTTTTTAATTTTTCGGATAAAGTACGCTGCTGAATCAAAACAAAAAATATTCAAAGTCAAAAAACTCTTTAGGATCAAGAAGAATTACCCGGACAGTTAAATGTGACTGACAAATGATTGAAAACTCTCCAAATATTCAAGCACAGGTAAGAATTTCGTTGGTTAAAATGCGTAATGTGCAACGAAATGCAAAATTTTCGTTTACGAATTACGACTTCGTTGTACTGGTTTTATATGAAAATTTTCGGTTCGCCTCGAGACTAGGCTTTAGTTTTTAAAATGGAAGAGTAAAGAACATAGGTAAATTTCAAAACTTTTAAGAACATGGTAAAAGTTTAATTAAAGATTAAACAATTTAAAAATCATTTAAAATAAAATTTTAATGTTAAAAAACAGCTCTTACGATTTTATTTGAAAAAAATATTTTTTTAGAAGTTATTTACAGTAGGTAATTTATAATTATAAAACCGCTTTCCTGATTTCGTAAACGGCTTAAATAATTTCAACGAAAAAGTGTTCAAAAATCATTTAAATCTTGATATCAAAATAAGGAAAAATTATAGGTATGAGAAATCTTTTTAAAAAAATTTAATTTTTGTATATTTTTTTTTTTTTTTTTTTGAATTAATCAATATTTATTTTCAAAATGATCTAAAGAATTTTTTATCTGCCCCGGGTTTCGCTTCTAGAAATTTGGTCACCGTACCTATAGTAGAAAAAATAATATCACCACTATTTTGTAAAGAATGTTTTGAAAAAAGAAAGAAAATACTTTTATTAATAAAAATAATAAAAAAGAAAAAAGAAAGAAATAGGTTTCATTATAATAAACTAAAACGTAAAATCTAGTCAACATTGATATTTTAATTGTCAAAGTGAAATTTTCACTACCCACCTAAAATTAAAAAATGTCAAAATGATATGATAAAATACCAAAATTGATAAATTTTAATTGTTGGACGACTTTTTTCACTAAAAAATGTTAATTTGATAGCTGTTATTATAAATTTTTTTCGGTGTATTATTCCTACGAATAAAAGTATTTTTGACATTTATAACTGACGATTGAAAAATCAGGGCTTAATTTAATTAATTAATTAATTTTTTTTTTTTAATTTTAATTGTTTATTTTTTATAAATATAAAAACAGGGTGATTCAGAAGAAATGTGCTAGGTCACCTTCAGAAACAGGTTAACTCCGGATTTCTTTGGTGTAATTGAGTTCGCCTTTTAGTGGAGGGTTTCCCCTTTTCTTACGGCTTCTTTGGTTTGACCTTCTCGTTTGAGGTGATATTTCGTTTGCTGTCGATTTTTTTTAATGGATTTTCCAGGCAGTTTATGTATATCAAACTCTGCTTAACATGATAAGGGGTTAGTAATTGATATCCGCTATCAAGGACGCACCACTAGAATACAGCCTTGTTATTCCACCTTACCCATAGCGTCATAACTCCTCAAGTTTTCCACCGATTTAATCTACATCAAAGCGACCAGTCAGACGAGTCCTTGAAACTTGAAATAAACTTTAAAACATAGTTTTTTTTTTTTTTGATGTTATACTTCATTTTTTTTTATTACTGAACTTCATTGAATACCTACTCAAAACTTTTTGATTGTTGGTATCTACAGCCTTCAAAACAGCCTTGCATACAAATTAAACCAAAATTCTAATTCTCATATTATTATACGTGGACTTTATGTTTAATTTTTGTTTACTGACTTGATAAACTTAATAATTAATATTCTATGACTTGTAAAATCCCGATATAATACGTGTTTGCATTCCTTACAAAGTAGGCAAGTACGAGTACATTCCTGTTAAGTATAAGTGGTAGGTACTAGAACAGAAAATGAAAATTATTTTTTCTGTTCATTTTTTGAAAACCCATTCTTTATTAATTAAATAAGATCACGTTAATATTTCCTTTTAATGAATTCATCCTAAATATTTCAAGCCTCCATAAGAAGCACTTCACAATTTTTCTCTCCACATTGTTTTTTTATTTTTTTCTTTTACTGCCAATTCCTCTCCTCCTTTATTTTTTGTATGTATTTCGAAAAAAAAAAAAAACAGGATACAATGTAGCTTTGAGGAGTTAGTAGTCGTTTTTTTTTTTTTGTTTTTGTCTGTATTGAAATGTGATGTGCAAAACGAGCACAAGATTTCTTTTTTATCTTTTCCAAGAAATTAATTTATGAAGTACCACCATGGGTTGCAAGCGATCCTCTTTTGCTATTCAAAAAAAAAAAAAGTATCTCTTGAATACCTTATTCGGATTTCTACTTGACCTATTTCTTGGTAGATGTTTTTCTTTAAATTATTTTTTTTTTTTTTTTTTTTTGTGAATCAAAAATAAAGTAATTCGTATTCGTACTCATATGAATCAAATGCCATTTTTGCAGTATTTTACTTTTTGAAATTTTACCCAGGTAAGATATGTTAAGTGTAGGGTACTCTCGTACAATAACACACAAATAAATATTTTGCAAATGAATCATAGTCCATGTCTGTCATATGTGTTGTATGTACTCGTAAAACATTTCTCCAGTTGCATGCAAAACAGTTTTTCTTTTTTCCTTCTACGAATATGGTTAAAGGGAATATATTTAACATGAACCAGTGCGCCTAACTGTGGAGGTTGTTGGTTATTAAGTTATAAGGAACTCAAGTTTATCAAACAATGGCTGACAAATGAAATGAACACTTTAACGCACTTATATGTGAACATTCAAGTACCTACTTTATAATGCACAGGCACACACACATAAGCTTGCTTGTGCCTCCTTAACACACCTTTGTTTGCTTGTTAGATATAAATTGTTTGCCCTAGATTTTCATGTTTAACAATAGAAAATCATATATAAAATAGTATTAATAGCTCTTAAAATATATATACATACCAGATACATTACATGGTTTTGGATGGAATAAAATTTATAATATGTGTATCACACTTCTGAGAGAGACAAATTGAAAACACTATAAAATTCAAGTGACAGAGGACAAGCAACCAAGTTTTATTTATGGTTGAAAAGTCAAATCAATTAAAACGTTTGATATTATAGATGTATGATAAAAGAAAAAAAAAAAAACCAATAAAAAATTATTGTGCGATTGGAAAAATAAATTTATGATTTTGCATCGCGATTTTGAACTTTTTGCTCTCAGTGTATGACTGTATGAGTCCGAAAAATGTATTTAATATTTTTTTTTGTCATAGATTTTCATGGTAGACATTTTTGGTTTTTTTAGACTTTGAGATTTAGAATTTGGGTTTTTGTGGTGTTGCATTTTCCTGAATTTCAAATTTCTGCACAAATAAATAGACCTCAGACTAAAGTAATAAAATGCACGACTGGATCGCAAGAATTTCCTCTTAGAACTAACAACTTTTTATATACAAATTTGGTAAATGTATAAAAAAAACTTAAAATTCGTTCTGAAAATATAAAAAACAACTTTTTAAATGAAATTGAGCTCCAAAAAAAGTATGCAGTTTAATTTCGTTTAAATAGATGCATTTTTAGAAAAAAAAAATTTCAAAATCGTAAGATCCGTTTTTTTTAAAAGTACTTTTTTATACATAATTTTTTGAAATAAAAAAAAAATCTTAAATTAATTTGGTATGCCATTTTATAGAAACTTTTAATCAACAAGTAAAACCAAAATTTCAAAAAAAATCAATGTTACGTTTTCGAAAATTAGATTTTTCAAAAAAAAAATTTTTTTTTTTTAAATCCAAAAATTATTTTTTTACAAAATTGAACTAGTAATTTGGAAGATAATGTGAAATTTGAAAACGATTCTATGGGAGGTACCGTTAATAAGGTTTTTTGAAAAAAAAAAACTTTTTTCATTATAGTCCAAGAGCTAGTGGCACATTTGACTAAGGTAGCTCTTGTAAGGCTGAAAATTCGTACAGTGGTAGTTTTTAGCATGCTAAGTAAGAAAATCTTGGTCTGGCAGCCCTCAGCTGTGCACATCATATATATATATATGACCTTGAAAGTTTAACTTTCAATTATTATTTTGTGGTTGTATTTCTTCCCTTATTATTCAAATAAAAACGCCATTTTTATTTTAAATTTGCCAATATATTTCGACTTTTTTTGCCCGAAATTTGACTTTGAAATCGATTATTTCAAAAAGTATTGATTAAAATAACTTGATTTAAAAACTAATATAAAGTGTAATATTCTGGCTTTTGAAAAATGTATCACTCATAACTGTAGGTGTTGCCGTCGTTTTTAAATAATTTTTTTTTTGTTTTAAGTTACTTTTTTAGAAAGTTGCCCCTCCCTCCTAAACGGGGGGAGATAGACCACCCCTCCCATAGTAAAAAATGCTTGTATTTAACTCCTCTACAAGATTTCGTTACTAATTTTCCCCGGCTTAGCTATCGTAATATCCCCAAAAAAATATAAATACAAAAATAAAAATCTGAACCAAAAATGGTTTTCTAAGGCGGAGAAAATTAGTAACGGATTCTTGTAGAGGAGTTAAATACAAGCATTTTTTACTATGGGAGGGGTGGTCTATCTCCCCCCGTTTAGGAGGGAGGGGCAACTTTCTAAAAAAGTAACTTAAAACAAAAAAAAAATTATTTAAAAACGACGGCAACACCTACAGTTATGAGTGATACATTTTTCAAAAGCCAGAATATTACACTTTATATTAGTTTTTAAATCAAGTTATTTTAATCAATACTTTTTAAAATAATCGATTTCAAAGTCAAATTTCGGGCAAAAAAAGTTGAAAGTTAAACTTTCAAGGTCATATATATATATGATGTGCACCGCTGAGGGCTGCCAGACCAAGATTTTCTTACTTAGCATGCTAAAAACTACCACTGTACGAATTTTCAGCCTTACAAGAGCTACCTTAGTCAAATGTGCCACTAGCTCTCCTACTATTAAAAGATAGACCTTATTTAAATACTTATGCTTGATTTTTTTTAATAAAAATCGTAGGAGCAGTTTTTGCAAAAATTAACCTTTTTAAAATTGGTATATGACAGGCACCGTTATTTTTTGTAAAAAAAAAATTATTCCAAACACCCCTCTGTAAGGGATCCAAAAACTATTGCATACCAAGTTTGAAGGAGATTTTACTGAGCTAAGTACTGAGTTAACAATAAAACAAGGCTTTAGTACCTATATCGCAAGTAAAAAGGGTTATAAAAATATACATATACCCAACAGGTTCGAGGGTAAGTTCACTCATAACTTCTGAGCCAACTTATCATTATTTTTCCGATGGTTATAGGCTATATAACAAAGCAAACTCATTGTGGCGCCCTCTACAGACACAAGTCATGAACTTACCTAGTTTAAGTTTTTTAATTTATTTTATTATTTAAAGTACATACTTTTGGGCTCTAATTTGATAAATTATTTATTTTTCCTGCGTTGTCGTCAAGAAAAAGAAGATTAAAATACCTACTATAAAAGGCGGTTAAAAGTGGCTTAAAGTGTCCATAACTGGGAATTGAAGACGAGATAGGCAAGGCATTAAGTCTTTTCAAAATCGAATATAAAATTTTGTTTATTATTTTGTGTCAGTGAATATTAAGAAGAAGTAAGAACCATTCTTACGCTTAATTCAAATTTAGAAAATCAAAGGCTATTAGGAAAGAATAGTTTGGTTTCTATGGACAAATATTTCTCGCCAATATTACAGTTATTTACGGAAAAATCGATTTTAAAAATATTTTTTTTTGTTGTTTTTTTTTTTCTTCAATTTTTCTCAACATTTTCTGAAATAAAAGTGTAGTTTTTCATAGTCTTAATAATTTCATAGTCTTAATTCAAAAATCAAAAATTTTTTTGGGCAACTTTTTTGATTGAAAAATAAGTTTTTTTTTCAAATTAAATTCTTCAAAAAATCCAAAAATTAACATTTTGTAAAACATTGAAAATGTGTAAAAAAAAAAAAAACATAACAAAGTACTTTTAAAACTGGTTTTGTTAAAATCCAACTATTTTTGTAAAAGCTAAAAATAAAAAACCAAAAAATCGTATTGTTGCATTTTTCTCAATGTTTTTGAGGTTAGGTATATAAAAAATTGGTTTGGGTTAAAGTTGTAGACCTTTTTATTATCTCTTTTCGATAGCAGGTCTACTTTGACAGAAATCGTAAGAAACCACGATTTTTAACACGCACCCCTATTTTCACCCACCCACCCCCTTTCCCCCAATTTGTTTGTGGGCAATTTATTTTTCAACTTTCTCATGTACCATTTTTTTTTAATTTTCCCACCACCCTAATGCTGCTAATAATTTTTTTATTTTCAAAAATTATTGGCACTGGTCTAATTCCGGCAACCCTACCAAATATGTTTATTTGTGTAAAGTGACCATTAGAAATCTCGTAGCTTCGTCAAAAATTCGAGTAAAATATCACCAAAATTTTCAAAGTTAAAGAAGGATTAAGACTTTGCGGTCTTTATATCGACTTTTTAAGGATATAGTATTTTAAAAGTGCCATTAAAACTTTTAGATTATTAATCTTCAAAAATTATAGGCTCATTTATTATTTGAAATATATTCTAATCATTGTCAATTCTATTCATTCTGACATAATATTTCATCCTAATTGTTGGGATAGGCCTTAAGCTGATGACAAATGCTAAACCCAACTACTTACCAAATGCCCAAATAACATATTTTACGGACAACAATGTGACAGTTATATCTCTAAAACTCCCTCCACCACTCTTTTTCACTCACATCACATCGTTTAGTAAAATTTATTTGGTCAACTGGTGCTGCTTCTTTATTGATAAATAAGCCCCAACTATACATTATAAGGGTTTTACTTTATATTCAAAGATAAATTTGAAGTATCTTACAATAAAGACTTTGGTCGGTCATGGTCAACTTCAAATCCCATTTATATTCACACAAAACAACATACTTTTGCACAAGAAAAAAAAACATTCGATTTATATTAAATACAATCCATGCGAACAATTGTCTTTCGTCTTCGTCTTTTTTTTATTTATGGCATTGGACCAAAGAGTTTGTCTTTACATCTTTACAGAAAAGTTTCTTAAAAAAGATTAACCAGTTTATAATTCACACACCAACAATTGGGAGTTATATGAAAAATGAAAATGAAAAAAAAATATAATCATTTTAAAGAAAACAAAAAAAAAAGATTTTGTATTGGGCTTTTATAAGCTTATCGTGGTCTCTGACAAAAACATGGGATATAATTTATCAAGTCTTAATGTAATAAATATATATCTATGGGAGTACTCTATAGGTATATAAATATTTTATACAAACAAAGGGATTGAAAGTAATGGGGCAATATATTTTGGGAAGTATATTTTTCTTAAGAAAGGTTATTTATGTTGTTTTATATATGGGGTATGGTGGAATGGCACAATGGTCAGTTTTTGAGGGTAACCCTTATTACGCAAAATTTCATGGGGAATCTCTTTTTTTTTTGTTTGCTTGCGATTAAGTGAAAAGCTATGTAAATTAGCTAAGGACAAACTTTTTTATTAAAAGCAGTCCCTAAAGGATAGGACAATCGGAAGATCGCTTTTGGAAGTATGACGTGTGTATCTGAACGGAAAAGAATGGGGTATTTTTGTACAAGAAGGTTTTCATTATCGGGTAGGTTGTGGTTGGCATGCACGTGTTTAGTGTCACGTTTCATCTTCTTATTGCACCTTAAACCAGAGCTTTATGGTCATTTAAGAATGTACGAACCACCTGGACAGGACGTTTTTGTGGAATTCATTGGCATAAAACTCAGCAAACATTCCCTTTAGCTGGAAGAATTAATTGACTACAATTGATACTGTGTCGTTGTTTAAAAACATTCATCAATATAATAAGTCAGGAAAAAATGAACTTGAAAAATGCATTTCAAGTTAAGTTTTACCATTTCATCTTAAATCCACTAATAACGTCATGCAGGAAATCTGGATTGCGACTTAATGCGCATGAGACCTTATCTTCTTTAAAAACTGGCGTTCCAAATCCGTTTGAAGTATACCAACATCATCTCCTAGGTTACTTACTGGTTATCGATGCTTTGACATGATTTTTCAGAGGAAAATATTAATGGAACTCCTTTTTTCACACAAATAAAGTTTATGATATAAAATTTGGTACAAGTTTCTGTGACTGACTTATTAACTCTGAAAAATATATTTGCACGAATCGAGACTTCCCACTATTCAAAACTGTTCCTATTTTTTGGAAACACTAGAAAGGCTAAACAAAGGCCACCTGCAAACACCGAGCCACAACATGTTGAAATCGGTGATCGTGCTAGAAAAGTGCCCAGGTTCGAAACTTTGTGATGGAGATGAAGGATATCTCAAACAGGTCCAGCAGCTTGTATCTGGTTTCGGTAGCAATTCCGTCACTTGAATTTAATTATCCCAATTCAGCAATTTATATTTACCCAGTAAAAACTGTATCTCCAAGAAGGATTGGATATGCCAAAGTAGCCCAGGGTCGATAATTTTTAAAATAAAAAAAAATCATAGTAGAATAAAACCCATTGGAAAAGGAGGTGAATATGATAAAAATGAAAGGAAAAATAAATTACGGACAAGCCGAGTTCGGAAAGTGGGTGGGTTGAGTTTTTAATTATAAAAAAAAAGGGTATATCTTGATTTCCGGCAAAACTACAAGTCCTATGGAAAAAAGTTGTATGTCAAAGTTGTAGGTAATAAAAAGATCTACAACTTTTGTGAAAACAATTTTTTGATATAACCTCAAAATTTAGGTGAAAAATTTTTTTCTATGAAATTTGTTGACAACATATCTTTTTATGTCTAAAATACACTGTAATTTATTTGATTTAAAATATTTATTTTTTCATCTTATTTTGACTTAATATCAAAAAAAAAACTCCCTAATTTTCAATCGAAAACTCACGTGTCAAAATATCAGTTTTTTTTTTCAAAAAGTTGGTAGGCATTTTGTTCGTTGAAATATCTACTTTCAGATGGTGAAAGAAAAAATTTACATTAGTACACTTTCTTGGAAAATGCAAAAAGCTTGAATTCGAAATTTTTTTTACCATTATTTAAAATTTTGGCCTATTTATTAAAATTTACACCTTTATTACTCAAAAACAATACGATTTATAAATGCAACATGATTAAAAATAATCTAAACATAATATATATATGGATTTCCCGTCGTTCAAAATAACCCTAATTTAATTAATTCATGGTTAACTTTAAACTAACATGGAATATCTTCATTTTAATTTCTTGGTATCAAAATGGTCCTTTTGCGGTCTTAAGACTTTTTAACAAACAGTTAAGTTTAACCTTCCCTGAAAAATCAAAAACAATCGACAGGTTCAAACTAGAGCTGGGCAAATCGTTCATTTCAAAAGATCGAATCGTTTAAAGATTGATTTCACCAAAGATTCGGTCTTTTCTATCAATCGTTCTTTCGGTTATTTAATCGAAACCATTTCTTTTTCACTCATTTCGTTCTGACAAATGAGAGAAGAAACAAGAAATCGCGTATAACCTGAAATATTAACATTTCAATGCAACCATATAAAACAATTTTTCGTTTATATTTTCTATGAGAGTTTTTTTTAAATCTAATTATCTCCGCTTTTTTTTTTGAAAATATATTTTAGGAAAATTTTAATGGTAAATTTGATTATTAGTTAGGCCCTATGTCTCCGCCAAGTTCAAAACGTCAAAATAGATACATCAAAAATAAAAAGAAGTCAAGGGCAGATATTCGATAGAAATTCCCAATTGAATCCGATTCAATTCAAACTCTGAACTTGATTATATAAACTTGTATCAGTTGTATGCATTGAATCGAAATGATGATTGAGAATGAATGGAATGAACGAAATCCGAGTTCTGAGAGATTTTTTAGATGATTTTTGATTGTGAACGATTTGGATGAACGAAACGTTCTTTTCCACTTCGTGGTTTTTGATTGTAAACGATTTGGATGAACGAAACGTACTTTTCTACTTCGTACTTTCTTATTTTATGAACGAGATTGATATAAGGATTGATTGATTTGGTTTATAGTGATTGCAATCACTCAGAATTTTCGGTGAACGGGTCAAAAAGACCGAATCAATCACGATTGACACAGCTCTAGTTCAAACTCAGTTTCATTTGGATTATTAAGAATAAGCGATCGCAATTCATTATAGAAGTGCTCGAAAACTTTGTCGATTAGATGACAGTTATCAGATATCCAATCTTGCTTGACCAAGCTTATGATGGTTCAAAAGCTAAATAAAAGTAGTTATCCATTCAAATTCTCTCAATGAGATTTAATGAAATTGAAAAAAAAAAACATTTTTAATGGATTTATTCCTTATTTATTGGGGGTTGAAAACGGTATGCATTAAGTGAGAAAATTGTCCTGTCAGTTTGACTTAACTTATTTATAAACTCAAAATTGTCAGTTTTTATAACATCGTCTGGTTCGAAAACTCTTACAGAAGTTCTAACATCCAATCTCAAATTTTTGAGTAAGCTTAAAAAAAAAATAACCCTTAGAGAGGAGAAGAAATAAAATCAATCAATGCAAAATAACAATCATAAATGAAAGTCTGTACCATTCCGCCGAAAAAAAAACTCCTCAACTTCAGACATTCAGATCGTGTGCGAAGGTTAAATAAAAATTCAGTATATTATACCGCACCATCGGTTTCAAAACTTTGTTCAATTTTCTTTCATGAATACAAAGTTATTCAAAACAATTGAACTCATAAATTTATATTCGATGTTTTTTTTTCTGACTGCGTTCTCGTTCTCTTTCTCTTATATATTTTTATTTTATTATTTATGACCTCATTTAAATTTTAAAAATGCATGCTAATGTCGAAATAAAAAAAAAAAATCACATCTCTAATGTTTGTTTGAATTCATTTAGCAAGGCAACGTTTGTTGGGGATCTACTCTAATACACCCCTCAACATGATACACACTCACACTCACATAGAAAGATATTATAAAAACGGATGTCGGCGAACATGAGCGAAATCTTCGGATCACCCAGGGTAACGAGCAGCTCTTTCTAGGGATTTGGTTTCCTGTTTTTGCATAATTTATTACTTTTGTGTTGAAGGAAGTTGTTGCTCTGTCGTTTCCTCTCGCTAGAAAAAAAAAAAACTTAATCAAAATATAAAAAAAAAAAAACAATCCCCAAGGTAATAGTAGCACCATATTCTTTGTTACATGATAAGCTTTACGCCACTCATAGCACGTATTTAAAAAAAATCCTTTTTTTCAACTAACACCATCACACATGTGCGTAGTATACCTATCCACCACCTACGCCCATCTCTACTCCCATCTACACCAACCTAAATACCTCTGCCTCCTATTTAAGGACTTTTTTTTTTATTATTTTTTATTTTTACTGTTTCACAATAATTTAATGTTGTGAACAGCACAAGCTGCTGTTTTAGATAAACTTCAATAAGAATGCGAATCGTAAACACATTGTGATGCGAAAAATTCCGATAATGGCTTATAAAAATACCTATAAAAAGAAATGCCTTTTTTTTAGAGGGATATAGCTATGTGAGTGAGCTCTAGAGAGGATTTACCTGTGCCAAGTCGAAACGAAAAAAAAAAGCAAACAGAAAAAAAAGAACAGGAAAGCAAAACAAAGAGATGACGACCTCCTTGGTTTGTCGGCATCCTTTCCGTTTGGAGTTTTTTTTGTTTTGTTTTACTTTATGTATTGTAATATTTACCCACATACAATTACATGTAATTTTATGATGGCAGCGAAACAAGTTCCTGGTGAACGACGCACAGTGTGGGAATTCGCGAATTTAGCGGAATAAAATTAATAACGCTTGCATTTTAAATTTTATTGTAGTTTTTTTTGTGATTAGTTCATTGAATATGTGTATACAATCAAATGTAATTCACATTTTGATGATATTTTATTTAAGTTTTTGTAAAATGAGCTTTGAAGTGACAGGTTATTTTCACCAAAAAGTACTTTTTTTTTGAAAATCATAATTTACAAAAAAAACTTTTGAGGAATGATTTATTGTTTAATTTTATGACAAATATGAATAAAATAAAGAAAAAAGTTAATTATTGTCAGAATTGACTAGGTTTTTTGCAAACCGATATGTCAATGACGTTGTTTATGAACTAAAGAAACTATTCTCTAAAAGGCTACTAAGATACAAGATACTATTTGAAAGGATGTTTTAAAATATGGAGCTTTATTTATGCACAATCAATGTTTTTTTTTTAAATTGGTAAGTGTTCTGTCACGAAATTTTTCTGCCATACATCATCAAGGATATCAAAAATTCAAAGAACCGTAAACTTCCTGTCGAAAAAAAATCAGTTTAACTGAAATAGACAATTTGTTTTTACCAATCGTGTTATTCTTGTAAAATAAAAAGCCAATTTGAATTTATTTAATTGTTTTTACTATATGTTTTGTTTTTAATGTAAACAATTTCACCCTTACTAATTCCTTTTTCCACTTTTTCGCAAACTAATTTCATATGCAGTTGAAATTTCTTCAAAGCTAAATGAGTCTAAGAGGCCTTGTACTTTCTTCTCCTTCATTTTTTCACAGCACTCATTAAATGATTTTCTAGGTCTACCCACACTTGCAGAATTCGAAGGGGAAGGAATTTCGTAAAATATTTGCTGTGGTATTACTAAATAGCCACTGAGCCAGGAAGCATTTTTGCATTCAAAGCTTTCACGGTTACTGTTTTTTGACCATAACTGACCTAACTTAAAACAAGTTGTCCTCACAGACGCCTTTAATGATTTAACTGCTTCTTCAGAAAACGTTATGAACAAAAACATTTAAAACAAATGACATAACTGCCTCAAAGCGCTTAATTTTTATTTTTGAGACCCAAACATCAAATATGTCCTTCTTTGTTATTTGGAAAGACATTCTTTAAATTATATAATACCGAAATATTTTGTAATTTAAAAGGATGGTTTGCTAATTATTCAAACAACATACCACAATATAAAAAGACGAAAATTAATACTCCACAGTACATATACACACAATAACAAAACACAGCACTTATAACAAGTAAAATTAATTTTAATACCGATTTTCAAAGTATCAAATATCAAATTTTGTGAAAAATACGCGTTAATTGTTTTTTTTTTTAAATTAATTTATTTTTATTATTATAATTGGAACACCCTTTATTAGATGTAATACTTTTTTTTTATTAATTGATAGTTTTCGTTTTTAATTTTTAAAATAACTTAATTCTTTTTTTTCTTACTGTTAACTTTGAATTTGAACACCCTGTATTTTTATTGGAACTATTTTAAAATCAAATTCCCAAATTTTTTGAACACCCTGTGAAATAAAAAAAGTTTCTAATTCTATAACATTCTTCTTCTAACAAAATACCAAAAAGTTATTGGATTTTTACGGTATGCCATCATTTTTTTTTTTGATGGTCATTTAGAAAAAAAAAAAAAAAAATATATCATAACAAAATTGGGGTGTCAAATTTTAGTGATTCTTGAAGCTTTGCATTGAATATTGTGTCTAAGCGGAATAACGCGGAATAACTAAAGTTTTGCTCTAACAAAGGTACAAAAATCGAAAAAAAACACATTTTTTTAACTTCAATCACCAAAACAAAAATGTAAAACACCCTGTGAAATAAAAAATTACTTACATAATTATACCTTGATATTTAGAAAATATAAAAAAAATAAAACTTTTATTAAAACGCACACCAAACGCACGAGAAAAAATTAAGGGCAAAGTAATCTCTTTCACCAAATAAACAGAAAAAAAATCGCCAACTGCAACTTGGAAGCTATTTTTTTTTGTTTACATGATCCCCACCTATCAATGCTTTTGTTATCACTTTTTACAATCTATTAGCTTTAAGAAAAACCGGTTTTGGCATCAAACAAGAGAAGTCATTTTTCGAATTAAATTCCGCTAAATTCGCGAAATCCCACACTGTGCGACGTTGAGAGGGATGATCTCCCACTGACAACATCACATTATCGAAAATACAAAAAAAAAGAGCCAATGTCAGGGTTGTCGAAAGAGAAATTTAGTAGCATTTTGTGTAGAAATATATACTTAGGACTTTTTCAATAAGATTTAATGAAGTTATTAGCGAAAATGACGAAAACGTGAAGGCAATACTAAAAGAAGCTTAATTAAGTACCTAATAATAAATTGAATATACATACAATATCGAATGTCATGCCCGAAACGAAGATTGTTTCACCCAAAACAGTGGTAAAAAAAAATTATTTTTAATCATCATGGAAATAATATTTCCTATTCGAAAATCAAGTGTTTTGTTTTTAAGGTCACACCCGGAACATAAATTAATTGGATTTTAAAACTAAATCAATTATTTGTGCAGCTTATTATAAGGAACACCATGTATTTTACTTATTACTCAATTTGAATTATGTATATTGATATTAATTAAATTAAAAGTGTCACACCCGTAACATTAGTATGCTGATATCTATGAATTGGAATTTGAATTTTGTTTCTGAGTATATTAAATGGTCTTTATATGTAAGAATTGTAGATCTGGAGTGTCCTCTTGTCTAGGATTTTGGCTTTCAGTCTTAAGCTATGGCCCAGATTAATAAACTGGTTAAGGTTTTTCTGATCTTGATTCAGTTTTCAAAAATTTGCGTTTTAATCAAGTTTGGATTTTCATAGATCTCAGTGTTTCTGTTTCCGCAGATTTTGGCCTTCAGAGACTTTGTTTTTGCGGAAATTCAGATTTTCGGGCCTAAGGATTCAAATCTGGTAGATTTTTTGGATAGGCGTTTTACTTGCTTGTAACTTTAAATGGCAAAAATCGGAATTTTGGGCTTTTAGGAATTCATGATTGGGGAAATGTTAAGTGTTCTTAATTTTTCTAAGGTGTAGGTACATTTTTTTTTTTTTTTTTTTTGTTTTCTGAAATTTCAAATATTCTAATGCTATGAGTTTTTCTAATTACACTGGTCGGCAAAAAACAAAAAAAGTCGGGAGCAAGAACTCTGTAAGGTGATTTTAATTAACTTGACTGTGCTAAATTTAAAACTGTTAACAGATTTATTCCATCACGTCTAGTTTTTGAGCTCTGCTCATCAATATTTTTGCTATAATGTCCCAAAAAGGAATCTTGAATGAAATGTTTTTTGACGTTTGATCTAAAATATATATTTTTCCGTAAATTCCAAAAATGGAATATACTTCAAATCTACTTCAAAAAACCATAAGATACCTTAACCACCAAGATTTTGAGATATCAAACATTTCTATACCAAATATCTCTTAGAAAAAAAATAGTTTTGAAAAAAAAAAATAAACACATTTAAGACGATAAAATATGGCTTTTGGAGATTGCATAAGTAGTTTTGCAAAAAAAAAATTGAACGGTGATGTAAATCAAAGCCAAAAGTAACAACAAAATGCGTTTTTGACCTGTTAATATTCAAATATTTCGAAAACGTGACGTGCCAGTGAAATTTTAAGCTCTATTTTCGTTGCCGACCAGTGTTATTTTAACTTTTCTAGAATTTAACATTTCGGACTCTTGGCTTTTCCAAATTTTGGTTCAAAGAATTTTGCAACTAAGCACCTAAAAATTTTATACGTGTGCTTTTTTTAAGAGAACCCAAATACTTAATATTTTTTTATAATTTCTCGATATAATCATTTTGGGTTTTTACCCACATGAGGGTTGTTTAAAATTCATATTTTTCTAGATTTCGCCTGAAAGATTTTGACCTCATCTAGAATTTGTATTCAAACGCAAGATTTTTAAGTTCTTATAAATGAAATACAAACAATCAATGGAACTTATTATTCATATTTTCAATTGTACACAATGTTTACAATATTAATTTTTGGATTCCATGACTGCGGTTTTCCGAAACTTGGGTTTTGAACTGTCTTCGTTAATTTTTATCTTCAACACAATTCAGAAAAAAAATTAACTGTTCAAACAAAATAGGTAATAAAAATAAAAACGACAGCACTGGTATAACATAAACGTATTAATGGTGTGAGCATAATTTCTTTGCAAAAGCATATATAAAAACAAAACCAAAACCAACATACAAGATTAGGGACAAAATACATAAAAGGCATCCGACTAAAAACACGGCAACAATAGAAGAAGAAAAACAAAGAAAAAAAAAACCATACTATAAGGTGAAGATACCTTCTATGGTATTAAGAAAAAGACTGTCTGCTGCAGGCGACACGTCTGTCGAGGCCAGAAAGGATGTTTCACATCCCAATATATATATTTTTTTCTATTTCTCTTTTTTGTCTTGATCTCACATTTGGTGAGAATCAAGGAGCAGATTGAAGTGTTTGCTTAGAATATGTTTGTAGGTAGGTATAGGTAAAAGAAGAAAAGAGGTAGATATTTTGTTTCATCAATGCTACAGTGGTAAATTAATTTCAAGCACATGTTGCGGAAATTAACCATCAAAAGTGTTTCAAACAGAACAACAACAACAATGGAACAAAAAAAACTAAGAAGAGTAGAATGTATATTTACGTTCCTTAATGGTTTAGATACTTTATATATCCAAGTTAATTAACCCAAGATAAGTCAAAACATTGAATTCTTGCATTAACGTTAGAAGAAGAGGCAGGCAAATGATTTGCAAAACCATTAGACATTTTATTTTTATGATAAAATCATTTGTTCGAGGTCATTGACAAATTGCCTACCTAAGCTTAATGGATTTTATGTTCTTTTGTTTTCTTCTTTTTTTGTATAGAAATTGAAAACCATAGAGTAAATTTTAAAAAAAATAAAAGCAGGGTGATTCTAAAGCTCTACTAGAGTTCAACATTTACGTGGAAGATGGTTTTTAAAACAACCCAAAAAAAATTATTTTTCTCATCATTTTTTTTACTAATGTTAACAAGGAATGGAAAAGTCTACATTTTTAGCAAAAATGACTGCTGGAATAAATATATTATTTTGAAACTAATTTAACAGCAAATCCGAGACAGTATTTGAGTGGATAATGGTCAAAATCTGGAGAACCAACATCCTTACGAAAATTTTAAAAATTTAACACCTGAACGAAATCAGAAAACAAATAATCTCGAGGCAAAATCACAATATCACTTAAATGTCTAATTGAAAATTCCAAAATTTCCACCATTCAGATTATAAGGGTCTGAAACGAGAACGCAAAAAAAACTAAAAATTAGGAAAACCCAAAACATAGGTATATTTACATAGGTACAAAGAAGTCCTAGAAAAAAAATTTACGAATAAAAAAGAAAAAAAAATAGCTAATATTTCATAATTTGAGGATTTGGATCTTAGGAATTTTTTGCAATGTAATACAGCAGTGGGCTAGGTTGCAAGAAGTGATATTTCGTAATATAACTCGTCCTAAACAAAAACAATGTTTAGCCACATACACCATAATTTCCATTTTTGCTACAAACCAAGACCTCGCGCTTCTAGTGGACTTGTTTTTATTTCAACTGCGGAACAGAATGTTTGGAGTAGTCCTTAGAGAAAAATAATACAGGGTCAAACATCACGAGGTTTTTTTGATAATTTCCAAAACGTTTCTATTTTCCAAAATGTTCAATTATTGAAAAAAATTATTTTAAACACATTAACTTTTCAAAACTTCCTTATGTAAGATTTTTCAGTTGGTTGCTAAGGGTCTTAATTTTGATTTTTAAAATTATATCTTAGAAATTGGTTTTCAACACAGAGTAACATTTTAACTACTCCCAAAATTTTGCTACTCCCAAAAAAAAGTAGGTATACAACGTCAAAGACAACTACAAAGGGAACTTACAATTTTGAGCCAAGATGTTGTTTGAAAAAGAGTAAAATTGGCAACACTTTTAATATAAAAAAAGGTGCCTTTTGGTATGATACATCACGTCTGTAAGTTTTAGCAAGCTTAGGTAAGACGCTGAAGAGTAACGGTAAATTTTGGGATTTTTCGTTCATGTGAAAAGTCAATTATTGTATTATTAACACTGAAAAAATGAAAGTTTTTAACTTTTCCTTTTTTATAATAGAAATATACAAAAATTTAAAAAAAAAAATTAATCCAGACCATCAGATATGAAATGACTGTTGCAAGACCACCCATGGGCGAAATTAGAAGCTCTGGTAGCTTAAAAAAAAGTGAAAAAGGAGTTCACCGTTAATTCTTGCAAAAAGTTAAGCGACAGGCGTAAGTAAGTGATGATTCTGAGAAAAATGACCTCGGAGACTGCATTTGTACCTTCTACCTTGAACTGTTTTCTAGATCCAATCCAAAATATTGTTGGATTAAGTGCAAAATGTGTACCAAATGGTACCACAAAGCTTGTGCTGGAGTGAAAATATAGCATAATTGGCAAGACAGTTTTTTGTTAGATGTTTTTTCAAAACTTATTATCTTTTGTTCAATATTTTTTATTTTTTTTTATAATAATGAGAGTTCCTACAGTAAATAATTAAGTGTATAAAGACTTTATTTTAATTCAAAGTTGTTTTTTATTGGTTTTTAAGACAATCAAACACTAAAGGGGCGGTCTTGCCCCCACTTCCCCTATATCATTTATGTGCCTCATCTACTCTAAAGCTTTCTGTTTAAAAGAGTACAATTCAAAAGAAAGTTGTGAAAAAAAAAACAACTTTATCAAAAAAAAATTACAGTTTGTTGAACTCTTGAATTTCAGGTTTGGTGGCCAAATTTCTTCTTAACTTTGTCAATTTATTTAATTAAAGTCACCCTGTGTATTTGTTGCTAAAAAAAAAAAAAACAAAATGATACATGTCTATACTGTGCCATTGATAAATACCGACAAAGATGATAAAAGAAAAGAAAAAGAAACAAAAATCGAAGAAAAATGTGTGCCACTAACTTAAAAGGCAATATAATGATTTAATGATAAATGGCAGCAATATTTGAAATTTTACTGAATAAATTTTTTCTCGTCTTACAATAATTTAATGATGATGTATGAGATTTTATCTTAAATAATGTATATATTTCTTTTTGTTCAGAAACGTGAACAAGAATAACAATGAGCTTAATATTTATATATATAGCTAGTATACAATACATATTTATATTTCAATTGATTTTCAGCATAAAATTGCTTTCACATAATATTTTCAATCTATAAATGGCTTCATCTTTCAACACATATTGTGTTTTTTGCTCAGAAAATAATTGATTTTATTTGGATATCCAGTTAATAGGCAAGTGAATATATACCATTTTTGGAAGAAATAATTGAAATATTTTGTATTCATGACATTTTATTTATTTTGATTTAGGGAAATCATAATTTCTTGAAAAATAAATTCACACAGATTTTGAGAGAACGAGTTAACTTCAAAACATTTTCCTTTTTTACTTATAACACTTACTTGATCTTTATCAGATAAATATATTAATCATCAGACAAGTAATTTAAAGGACTAACCCAAAAAAGGAATACATATTTCCCCTTTTCAAACTTGAACTTGACTATACTCTCTTAAACAATAGAAAACCTTAAAAAACAACTCTTTGGTAGAAAACAAAAAAAGAGTTTGTATAAATTAACCCCCTTCATTTTATTTATTTCGTAATAAATATAAAAATCTAATTCATTACTATGCAGGATAGGGTCGTGTTGTGAATTCTAGCTACCGACTTTTCTCTAAAAATCTTCCAAAGAGGTTACAACTTGGTTTTATTTATTTTATGAATATTGCTCTCTCGTAAAAGAAAAGGTTATACCGCAATTCATTCTATCCTTTCACCTTTTTTTTTGTTTTTTTATTATTTATTTTCAACACCCAAACTCACTTGACACTCCTGTAAAATGTCTGTCTGTGTCATTCTTCTTCTGGTATTTTTTTTTTTGTTTTTTTTTTCGGTGTGGCGGTATTCATGATGACAGAAGGTTATTTAATTTGCATCAAAACGACAATATATCAAACAAAAATTTAATTTTTTTGTTCAATGAGATCTAAGGAAATTTTTTTTTCAAAAAGTGAATATTTTTCTTTGTAAATATTTGAACGCAAAAATTGAAGAACTTTTATATGAAAATTGCTTAGGTATATGATTATATTTATACAAAAATGGGGAATTTGTAAAAATTAATGGAAACAATGAACCACAACTATACTTGAAGTCCTGAATGGGTTTTTTTTTTTTGGTATATTTGATATCTCAAGTTCTACACTATTTCTGAAAATTTAGTTAGTCTTACCGCTGGAACCAACCTTTTCGTATGATGAAAAATCTTTAAAAAAGACTTACCATTCAAGCTTAGGTCTTAACAAGTAACTGTCTGCTTATAAGTGACTCTAAGTTTAAACACAAGACGTGTCACAAAATAATCTTAGGACAAACAAGCATCTTCTAACCTTATTGATCATTATGTGATCAGCCGAGATGTTTGAAATTGTCTCCTAGATGTTCGAAATAGCCGGAGTATCGAAATGTGGTTTTCCCGGGACCAACATCCACCTGCAGTTCGGAAATCTAAAGGAAACAACCAAATCCCCAAGTTCAACACTGATAGACTAAAGGATCATCGCCATCCATAAAACACCGTTTTAAATTATCTTATACATTTTATTTCTTGTATAAAAAGGTATTTTTAGAAAAAAAATTTCGAAAATCGTTGGAGTCGTTTTTTAAAAAAATAATTTTTTATATATAAAAATTTTCTAACATTTTTCAAAAAAAAAAGTTGGTATGCCATTTTGAAGAAATAATTAATTTACACAAAAAAAACGAAATTTCAAAATTTTTCGTGAACCCGTTTTCAAAAAATTGATTTTTCGAAAAAAAAATTTGAAATATTTTTTAAAAATTTGAAAATTTTTTTTTTTTTAAATTATTTTTTTAATATTATTTTTAATTTTAATATTATTTCTACTTAAACAATTTTGTATAAAAAATTTCGTTGAAATCGGGTGAGTCTTGTACGAGATATTTAGAAACCAAAAAAACCGTTCTATGGCAGTTAACGTTTATAACGGTACAAAAAATATTTTTTTTTTATTTCAAAAGTTGGCATTTATGTGTAATACTACACACAAAAATTTTAATCAATATCGTTAGAGCCGGTTTTTAAATATCTGGGGTCTATGATAAATAACGAAGGTACTTGTGATGACGATATCAATCATCGCGTAAGCGTAGGGTGGATGAAGTGGCGGGAAAATTCTGCCATCTTCTGTGATCGAAAAATGCCCCCTAAGCTGAAAGGAAGACTCTACACCGCAGTTGTGCGTCCAGCACTCACATACGGTTCACATGTTGGACAATGTACAAAAAGTATGAGAGTAAGTTAACGGCAGCTGAGATGAAGATGCTTCGTATGACAGCAGGAGTAACAAAGCTTGATAGAATTAGAAGTACGAAGATCCGAGGAAGCCTTCATGTTAAAAACACCATCTCCCAAAAAATTGAACACGACCGACTCAGTTGGTATTGCCATGTTCAAAGGAGAGATCCTGAGAACCCCGTCAAAAAAGCAATATCATACAACGTTCCAACACGAAATAGAAAGAAAGGTAGGCCTAAAAACTACTGGTACAAGCAAATGCAAAACCACCAGCATTCAGTTGGCCTTAGAAATGGAACAATACAAAACCGGGAGGCTTGCCGCCGATTTCTGAGGTCAACCCGGCGAACCCCACAGGCGGATCACTAGTGTGAAGCAGTTACGTGGGATAGTTATGATCCCCTCGACATCGAGATCATAACAGCGCCGAGAAAAAGGAAGAAGAAGATCGTTAGAGCCGGTTTTGAAAAAAATTAACTTTTGTATTTCCGTTATATGGCAGGTACCGTTAGTTTTGGTCATAAAAATAAAATTTCAATTTCCCCTCTAGGGAATCAGCCAAAACTGCTAAATACCAAGTTTGAAAATAATCGCTTCACTCGTTTAGGCTCGAGCTCCAGATAGAGACAGACAGACAGACAGACAGACAGACAGACAGACAGACAGACAGACAGACACGACAGAATTGCCGGACCCACTTTTTTGGCATTCTCCATCTTCGTAATGTCACGAAAAATTGTTATCTCGAGTTCGATTTTTTTTTTACGAATCCTAAACTTGCCCTATAGTACCTATATCGCAAGTAAAAAAATGATATGCCTTGGAACCAAGTCATCCTCTCAAATAAGCATTTGTCAAAATCCGGTAAGGAAGTATAGGGTTTCCAATATCTTGGGACTATTGTCTCCAAGGCGGAACCGAACAAGATATCAACAGCCGAATATTTGGAGGGAATAACTGTTTGAGATCAAAGGCTAAGCTATGGCCCACGGAACCCGAACCCGACTCAAGAAGGCAGAGAAGCAGAAAGACCGAGAAGCTTATGTTGGAAAACGGTCTTGGAAGTCATCCTGGAAGTTAAAGAGTCGAAGCGAACTGAATGACATCTCCAGAAACCAAACGCGAAGATTTTGTGGAACGCTCTAGCCCCCCTAGCGATCACCCGATCATGCAATATGTCTGAAGACCTAAGTAAGTAGGAGTAAATTTTATAGCACAAAACGCTGTTTAATCTGGATTGAAAAGAGAGCATTTCTTCAAGTTAAGCTTGGTATGTAGAAACTTCAATGAATATGAAGCAATACATTTTTATACGAATGGTTTGAAAACTAAGGACGAGTTCGGTAGTTCCCTAGCTTAAAGATGTGTAGGTATCATTATAATGTTATTTGAAAAATTAAAAAATATAAAAAGGCAGAAATATCTGATTAAAACAAGGATTAAAGAAAACAAAATTTAATAACATCCTTTTACACATAATTTATTGGAAGCATCGAATTATTCACACAGATGAACTTTGTTTTTCAAAGTTTCTTATCTTCAAAAAACCCATTAATATATTCGTAGGTAAGTAAACCTACTTAATAAACCTTTTTCCCATAAAATATTGATCCAGTTGTTGTTTTCAAAAAAAAAAAAAAAAACAAAACGCATAATTTATCTGTTTGCATTGAAAATTATTATGATGTAAGATATTTTCTATCCTTCCTGAATGAAAAAACAAAAAAAAAAATGAAATACCTACATTAATTATTGACCCCAAAAGTCAAGAGATTCTTTCCTTTTTCAAATTGTGAATGGGCTACTTTCAGCGTTTTCTATATATTCCAGACTCAACCGAAACAAAATACATACCATCAACCTTATAAAGTTAAAGTAAGTACACAAAGCTTCCGTAGTTAAGGACTTATCGGAAGATAACTTTGTGAACTTTTACTTCGAAATTAGAAATGCTAACGAAAATGACATCTCCTTTACAATAATTATTACGCCCTTTGGCAACAAAATGTTATTTTCTGATAACACAAAGAATCCCGAACCAGTACAGAACAGAATATATAAAAAAAAAAAAAAAAATATAAAAACGAACGAAAAATGTGAATCACCACAGCTACACATTGACAACCTAAATATAATAATCGCCAAGGTAATGTGCCTTACAGCCACTACCTGGACAGTATCTCACACAACCATAACGTAGCTTAAGCTCTCCACCATTATGTTTATCCTTAGGTATATTTTATATATATGTATGTATGTACGCTACGCACAGGTATGTCTTTATATATATCTATATCTTAACGTCTATAATAATACTACATGCATAATTCCAATAATGATATAATCAAAGCTTAACATAAGCATCCTTCAGGACACAAACCTTACCTTTTTAGCTTAGCCAAATATGTACTCGTATTTCCTCTTTGCTCTTCTCAATGCCAATGTGATATGCTCCTTCTACAATATAATGCGCGCTACTGTGCTGTGTTGAAGTTGCTGTTGCTCTTTACGTTTTTTTGCTTTTTTTTTTGTTTAGATGAATCCGAAAAATACCTGGAAGCAAAGATTGAGATAAACCTTAGAAAATAAACTTTCCATCATTAAAATTAGAGTGGGTTCTGTTTTTCTCATTTTTTTTTTTTTTTTTTTTGTTCATTTTTTGTTAATAAAAAGCCAATGTAGGTATTTTTCTTTATACACTCTATGTCAATTTATTAAAGACATAATTGAATTTTGTGTACTTTTTATAAGGCCGACGTAAAGCAAAACTTTAGTATTGAGGGTCCCGATTAGTAAAACACGTTGCCGTAGTAAATATCACAGGTTACCCGTCATGTTTGTTAGGTTTCTACAGTAAATATCATGTGTTACACGAATAAGTATCACAGTTTCTTCCCTTAAATATCACGGGTTACGCGGATAGGTATCACACAGCTTCTTCCATTAAGTATCACAGGTGGTCCCTGTAGATATCATAATTTTTCTTTTTAAGTATCACAAGTTTCCTTGGTAAATATAAAGGGTTTCCTAGGAAAATATCACAGGTTTCCGCGATAAGTATCACGCGTTGCCCCGTTATTTATCACAACTTATTGTGTAAGTATCATTGGTTACCTCATTAAGTATCACGGGTTACCCCGGTAAGTATTACAAGTATCAAGGGTAGTTTCAGTAAATATCACGAGTAAGTATCATGGGTTACCCGGGTAGATATCACATGTATGCTAATATTATGAATTTCCAGACAAAGTATCACAGGTTGCTACGGTAATTATGACGAGTACACCGGAAATTATTATGTAGAACACCGGTAATTATTTAAGTTTCCCTGTTAAGTATCACAGGTTGCCTTGGCAAGTATCATTTCTTAGGATAGGTATCACAGGTTTCCCTGGTAAATAACAAGGGTTATCGGGGTAGATAAAATATCACGAGTTGCTCCGCTAAGTATCACGGATTGCCCCCTTGTAAATCACAGGTTTTCATGTAATTATCATTGGTTGTTTGGGTAAACGTCAAGGGTTGCTCCAGTAAGTATCACGGTTTGTTCCGTGAAGTTTCGCAGGCTACCCCGGTTAATATCAACGTTTGCCCCGAAAGTATTGCGGTAAACACCGGGAAGTATTTTGTTATTGTCAGCGAAACACTACATAATATTGTTAACATTCTTTCAAAAAATTTCAAATATAAAATTAGAACCTTATTTAACAAAATGGTAACCTATTTAATTGACGCATAGTGTATTTTATTTTGTTAGAAGTAACGTTGGTCTTGTCGGCAAATGTTTGTTACCTTTTAGGAAAAATTTTTAATGAAAAACATACCCCAAGGCTGGTCTTTTCAGCAGAGTGCTTAACAACATTACATTAGGACAATAAAAGCAAAATGAAAAACAATAAACAAAATTATTAATTCAAGTTCTATCATCCTGTTGTTGTTTTTTTTTTAATTTTATTTTTACTTTTTTTCTTTGCTTTCCTTTTATTTTTTTTTTATTTTGTCTTATCTTATAAAACACATGTACTATGATACGATACATGTGATAATGTTAAGAAGAAGTTTGATAAACTTTTTTAATATCTCATTGAAAAAGTTTGAGCTATTTGAAGTTATTTTTCGGTCGAGTTAGTTATTTGTTTTATTACGAGAGTATTTCCTTTCGCTTTCAGTTTCTGTTTTTAGGACAAGAAATACAAAAAAAAAATAAAGTTAAGTGGACTGCAATATAAAATGATTGTCAGAATGAGATAAAAGACTTTGTTTTTTTTTGAAGTTGTTACGTCAAGTATTGATGGTATGGATATATAGAGTTTTAGACAATGATGATTGGAATCATTTAGAGAGTGGAAAAATTACTTTTTGTTTTATTTCATGATTCATGTTAAGTTGAGTTACTTAGTATTTTTTTTTTCGAACAATAGTAAGTTTTTCTTTTTGTTTCTGACAAAACAATATTAGCTGAAACAAACAACAAGGTCATTGTTATAAATGGAATTTACTTATTTATTAACTCTGGCATAGACTTTGTACAACAGGTATAAAAGTTCATGATGTTGACCAGAAATAAATTGATTCCCAATTTCTCAAAAGCTTAAATATTTTATTTTAAAATAGAGTATTCTTTGAAAAAAATTATTTGCTAATTTTTGTATTTTTATTTGCAATAACAATTTTTTTTGGTTCGCATTTATGACTTAAGTTAAAAGTTACGATAGATTATGTCAAAGAATCAAAAAAAAAATACTTCATTTGGTAACGGCCGGGTTTTCTGGTAATTCCCTTTTTTGGGCATAATTTGACAAGAAAGGCGCGACATAACCTTTTGAAAGTCGTCGGGGGAAAATGAATTATTTTAAAATGTATAGCAATTAATTCTCTTGATGAATTTAAATTAAAGGAAACAAATTCACGACAATTTTTTCAATAGATTTTTGAAATTCAAAAGTGGTAAATTGACGGAAATCATTTGATTTTTTTTTAATGCTAAGTATTTAAAATTTAAACATTAAAATAAGATCAAAAATGAAACATCAGTTTTTTTTCTCAAATGTTACATGGATTTATTAACTTGTTAACTAGTCAGATAAAAATTTAAAGCAAATTAAAAAATGAACAGAAGAATTAAAAAAAAATAAAATAAAAAATTTTATTTTTAAATTAAATTTTTTTTTTAAATTAAAAAAATTTTTTTTAAATCAAAAAATTTTTGTTTTAAATTAAATTTTTTTGTTTAAATTAAATTTTTTTTTTTAATTAATTTTTTTTTTAAATTAAAAATTTTTTTTTTTAATTAAAAAAAAAATTTAATTTTAATCAAACAAAATAAAAAAAAATAAAAAAAAATTAAAAAAAATTAAAAAAAATTAAAAAAAATAAAAAAAAAATAAAAAAAAATTTTAAAAAAATGTAAAAATAAATAAAAAAAAAATAAAAATTAGAAAGATAAATTAAAAAATTAAAAAAAAAGCAAATTAGAAACATAAATAAAATTTAAAAAAAATATTAATAAAGGAATTATAAAATTTAAAAAAAATATTAATAAAGGAATTATAAAATTTAAAAAAAATATTAATAAAGGAATTAAAAAATATACAATTACAGTTGATAGTTGATTCGAGTTAGAAGGAAATTCGAGTTAGAGGGATTAATTTCATCCGTTTTCTTCAATTTTTTTCATTAAAAATATTGAAAAAGTTCGAGTTAGAGGGAAATTCAACTTAGAGGAAGTTCAAATTATTTATTTATAAAAAAAATAACAATAAAAAGTTAATTATGTATCCAATTATGTATAATTGATAATCATAAAATGGGTGTTTGCTTAACAATTAAATATTTCCAAAAAAAAAGAATAGAGGGTAATATGCATCACATCTACGTCTAATGTGAAAATAAATAGAACTTAGCAGAAAATTGAATGAGATCCAATTTAAAGACTTCTTTTAAATTCTATTTTTTGATAGTTTTGAAATTTTATTATATTCAACAAAAATAAGCCAAAGTACAATATCAACGATTCTTTTTGTTCAGTCAAAAACTCAGCAAAAGAATTAAATACTATAAAAATTACTAAATATGTAGTTCCTCCCATAAAATTTATATGTCCCTAGGGAGCCATATATTCCTCTGTGTAACTTCACATAATTTATTTGTTTTTCGTTTGAATATGTACAGGTGCATTTATTTCGTGCTAAGTCAAGTATAGACAGAAAAAATGCTTAAAATTAGGTTTCAACAACATAATGTCTTAAGTATCATATTTCCTCAAGAAAATCTTGATACCCTAATTAGGGAGCCATATTTACACCTTCTTCTAGTTAATTAACTTTGAGTCAATTATTTTTGAAAATTACTCAACTGTCTCAACCATATTCTATTAAATCAGAAGGAGCTACTTCTACTTGTAGGTACCTATAAAACCACTTAATAAAATTAAGTAAATATATTTTTCGCCCAACAAAAAAAGGCGTAATCCATAAAATAGGTTCTTTACATTAATTTTCCAGCAAAAATCCTCATTAAAATTTAATAAACAAAACTGACTCCACCTCATCAACAAAAAAAAAAAAAAATAAGAAGAAAAAAAAAAATCCAAACAAACGTGACGTTAGAATTCCATGATTTCAAAACAGGCGGCAAATTTTCTATTATAATAATTATTCAAAGCTCTCATTCTCTAAGTAAGACCTTTTTTTCGTTCCTCTACATACCCACAAACCTTCAAAAAAAAAATTCAACGCACTAAACAAAGAATTATACAATTTACTTTGTGAATTTTTTTTTCTCGCACTAATGCTAATCGCTATTTACATAAAACGAAAATTAACTTTCAAAGGCAAATTAACCAAAGTACTTTTTCGTCTTCGTGGTCGTCTAAAAGAAGTAAGAGGAAAAAAAAAGTATACAACTTAACCTTAGACTAACGCTAAATCGTCGTTATACGCAGCCAAGGTACATTAAATATATTACACGTTCGCGTGCTACTGTCGCATTTGTTTGGCTATGCCACAAAAATTAGCCTCAGGTGTTCGCATAAAAGCTAAAGAGTTGCTGCCGCACAAACAAAGCAACGACATAAAAATTAATTGCAAACAATCGCTGCAAAAGTGTGGCGGCCCTAAAGGACTAATAACGGCACAAGTTCAAAAGCCTCTATTCTTTTGAGTCAACCAAAGGAACAATGTCATCTAAAAAAATGTCAAAGCGTTCGTCCGACCTTTTATGTAATATGTATAGTTGGAAAGATGAACTTTGTTTAGTGCGCTGCTGTTTGTAGTTATAGGGTTGCCAAGATGGTTTTTTATTTGTTCATTCAAATGGTATTTATCCTGAAGCCTATGTATATTCAGCTTGAATATATTCCACAATGCAAGGCTCTCGACCTTGAACTGGAAGACTCTTTGAAAGACCTTGCGGGCTTGAGTTTTATTTGTTTTTCTTTAAGTAAATAAACTTGTGAATAAAAAACACGATTTAAATATTTAAAATTTGCAAACTTGAACCATTAACATGAGTTGTTTTTTTTTACTTTTCAAGGACCTCCAAAAATTATCAAATTAAGCAGAGTAAACTTAAAAGCCTTGCAGGCAACCCTTTTTTTCTAATGCCATTGCTACTGACTCTGCTACTGCTAACTGCTGCGTAGCGTAAATAATTTTTTCCTTCTACTCTAATCCTAAATAATCCTTAGTTCTCATTTTTATTTGTAAATTTCCATTTACTTTGAAACTTGGATTTCTATTGAGATTATACTCTAAGTTCCTTCCCCTTTTATTTTTGCTATGTAGCCTTTATAATACTACGCGTGTGCCATTTTACGCAACAATATAACCATGAAAATTTCCATCAGTTTCGGTTGTCGCAAAAAGGAAATTCGCCCTGGTTAAGAGGGTATGAAAATTCATTAGAGTAATTTCTTCTTCACAGCATAGATCTACACCGTTTCCACCCACCCTTATATAGTCTCACGATTGAAGCAAGGAGGGGTTCGTCAACACTTCAAAATACAAAAAAAAAGAAAAATGAAGAAAAAGAATAAACTTTAGTTGGACAAGAACGCAACAATGTCAAATCGTTGGCGGAAAGTCATTTATCAAAAATATCATGACCCGCCCTTGTTGACATCCTGTATGATGGACTAGCAAAATTTTTGTTCTTGTTGTTGCCTGCGTGTATACTTAAAGTTTTGAGGGTGAAAAGAAAAATAAAATATATAAAAGAAAATAACAAAATATTGAAAATATATCGAGAGAGAGTTCCTCACCATATAATCTTCATAATCGTCACCGAGCTACCGACCATCTTCTTCTTTTCAATCATTCATGTCATCAATTTTTTTTTTTTTTGTGCACGAAAGGGACTTTAAAAATTGATTCTTTGCCTTCGTAGTTGTGTTGTGTTGGCGAGTTGATGGAACCAAACGACTGACAACAAAAATTGGGGCAGAAAAGAATTCAATTGGAAATAAGCCAACCAATATGCACTTTGCAGATTGTTTTTTTCGTTACCCTTTTTAGAACACAAAATATGGATTTTGATAAGGTTCTTAGTTAAAATAAATTGTATTTTATGAATGATGACGTAGAAGCAGCTTTTAGTGTTTAAAAAGTAGCTAGGTTAGTTTGAAAGTACAAACTGATAACGGAAAAAAGTTTCTTCTAGTTTTTTTAGATATAAATCAATGAAAAGTAGAACCCTGTATTCGACAGTGACAACAATTTAAAAAAAAACTTCAATATGAGAAGGCAGGCAGTCATAACGTTAGGAGAATACACGAAAAATGTTGCGATCAACATCAACTGTTAAGTCGATTCCTAGACAAACTTAAATCCTCTTTAGGGAATATTTAAGACATGACTAAAACGGCCACTTTTTAAAAAAAAGTGGGAAATTTACAAGAGTAAAAATTTTGTATTTCTTTCTAGCGCCATTTGTTTTTGGACAAAACTACAAAAATTGTTTTTAAACCAAAAACTAAACTTTCTGCATCATTATTATAAATTTTTTTTGTCGAATGCTATTACAAAATGCGTTTGAAAATTTTAACTTTTTGCAAAAAGTGGCAGTTGTATGTAGTTATGCCTTTAAGCTTCGAAGGCATTAGAAGCTCTTAATTAGATTGACCGTCATTTTAAATCACCGAAAGGTGATATATAATGAGTATGAAACCTTTAAAATTGTAAAGCAAGAAACCTCAAAGGTGGAGAAAAGACTGTTTATCTAATATCATTTTTTCGATAGTACATTCAGATATTCAATGAATAGAAAAGATTTTGTTGTTTTAATTTTTATGTAGCACCTTGTGTATTCAGTGGAATACAAATAACTTAAAGCGATAGCAACTATTTTTCTTTAAAACAAATTTACATACTTTAAAGGGGTTTAAACAGCAGTATTTTGTACACCAAACGATTCCAAACAAAAAGGGTTGATGATTTGTGTTAAAAAATTAAACTTCTTACAGCAAGGATAAATAAAAATAGAAGTGGAGCCAAGTAGCTAACCCCTTTTTAATGTGATTACATGTTTATGCATGAAAGATCGAACAATTTAAAACGTTGCTCTTTGTCTCTCAAACCCATGTATAGGTCCTTGGTATTACCAAGAAAGGATTTTTATGGCCTATATAAAAAAATGCAAATAAAAATGAATAAACAGCCAAAAAGAGACATTCGTTAAATTAAAAAGCTTGATATTTAATCATAAAAGCACTGAACTACCAAGAGCTTTTCATCGCTTTCAGCGTCATAAATTATCTGAAAGACTTCTTTACTTCAGCAGAAACGAGTGGACCCTATTGAAAACTGTCGAAGTTATTCACTTCCATGTTATCGCAAGCTTCGGTCAAGATTTGATGTTGCCATTAGTTACAGAATTTATTGGTTCAACTACTTTTAGTCTTTGGTTTACATTTAAAACAGGAGTTAACTTTTTAAATATGTACTTCATTTTCGTTGATATTCTTTAAAAATGGGAATCGGTTTCCCTGGAAAAAAATGAACTTAAAATAAAAGTATGTCTCTCAGAATTACCAGATTTTTGCAGGCCTTTGAATATTTGGGTTTCGACCGTTTTAGAACCCGAGTTAAATTATGTTTTTTTCTTTTTTTCACTTTCACTTTTCTAATTTTTTGTCTCAGTGAAATCTTAGTTTAAGTGACATCAAAACGATGTGCCTTATTGAAAATTGGATAAATATTGTTAAAAAATACCAAATAAATAAATAAAATTAATTGATATAAAATATATGAATATTTAAAAAATGATTAGGAAAAGTAATGTTTCCTTAAGTACATAACGTCATTTGTAAAAAAGCCATCATGGGCTGTACATTAGAGTGTCCCGTCCGAATGACGTAAGACCCCTAAAATACCAAATTTTGTATTTATCTTTTTGAACTGTGTCAATCGATCAAATCAAGTTATTTTTTTTTAACATTTAAAACCATCGGTAGAGGCCCAAAAGTTATATCGAAATAAATAAAGTAAGTACATATTCTTAATCTACTCGTATGTACGAGACTTTTGATAACTCTTACGATACAAAACTCGAAAAATATTTCGCCTTTTTTTTTTTGCACACGGAACGGAACACTTTACTATACACAAAGTGTACCTACATGTAATTTGTTTTTTGTTTTCCTTTTAAAATGAAAATCGAGTAACTACTGAGTTGTAGAAAAAAACACAGCTTACGAAATTATTGTGTAAGCATCTCTCGGTAGATATTCGACTAAATTAAAATTAAAGTGTTTTTTGTTTTTATCTAAAAGTCCCTTAGCACTTCATTTTATTTTTGAACCATAAAATCATGCTTAATTAGCATCTAACAAAGCAACCATATCACATTTAATCTGCCTCCCTTATGGACATTATATTAATAAAATCCAAAATTTTACAATGCACGATATGCATTTTTAATATCAATTAAGTATCTCATCATTACTTCCGTGCGTCCTTCATATTTATTTATATATTTCTACTCAATTTCAAATTATTAACTTTCAATTCAGTTTGATGCTCATTGATTTCATTTCAGTTAGCAATTATAAATTAATTTTTCAACATTTATAACTAACAACAAGTCACTATACACCAGAAAAGATCCCATATCATCCAAAAAAAAAAAAAACACTTCAAACATTCGATTCAAAATTTATAATGACTCTCGTATATTTTTGTATAAGCGAACTTGAGTTCGAATTAACACGCCTTAAGTGTCATTGTGGGCTTTCATTTTGAAGATCAATAAATTACCTTAATAACAACTATTTTGACATGATTTTTAATAAGCCAGCCAATTCATTTTAAATAGGTATACAAGTAAATTTATATACAGAAGTCGATTTCATTATAAAATGCGGGGTATGGATTTGTATAAATATTTTTTTTTTCTTTTTTTTTTGGTAACAGCAGCACCAACAACAGCAGCCGTAATTTAAAAAGAGCACCTTTTCTAATTCCATATAAAATGTTTTCAATAAATAATTCCCACAAATCAAAAAATAAGAAAAAAGAACTAAAATGTTTAGTGTCAGATACATACATCTGATATACCCTACTATACAAAACAACAAAATAAAATAAATTTTACTTTTTTTTTGTTGGTTCGCATCAGGTATAAAGAAAAACACCAATAAATACTCCGATACACGATCACTTCCTTTCTTATAAAGTTTAACACACAGTGGTGTGCAAAAAAAAACTTGACTAAATTCTTTTATTTTTTTAAGATTTTGTTTTATAATTTTTGAAGTGAAAACTACTTTAGTATCGTAGTGATTTGAAACAAGATGAAACGAAAAAGCGACACGAAAAAGAAAAAGTTGAATGAAATTAATACAGTAGATAGGTAGTTAAATAAATTATGATTTTGCAAAATTTCAATTAATTTCATATTCAAAATTCTGAGATAACGGTGAAAAGATGTTCTTTTTCTAAACACGTTATATCTTTTGATCTAGAGCACATAACAAATTTATTTAATTTTAATACGCATACTGATAATATTACCTTTCATTTGATATATCACACATAATGGTACGTGCTCTACAAGTTATATAATCTTTAATTAAAAAACTTGAAAAATACCTCAAAACACCTGTGAAGATCTGTTGCCGATGACCATCCATCAGTGTAGGAAGTACCGTAATCTCAGTTTGAAATTTCGACATGGTTGGCTTTAAAAAATTCTTACTTTTTTTGTAGGCATGGTAGAAATATGATTAAAGCGTCATATAAAAGGTGAAATAATAATGATATGATATAAAATTTATTATAGGTTGTCTTTTAAAAAATGGATTTAATGGCATTAGAAGAGAATAGAGACTGATTGTTTTGCTTTTTTTATGAAAACTAAGTGGGTTAAAAAAATTCTAGCTCTTTTTGTAGATGTTGTATAGACATGGTCGATATAAATATTTTGAGCCGAAACAATAAGCTTTCAGATGGTATAAAATTTATTGTAGGTTGTCATATAAAAAAAGTGATGGAATAAAAAAAAATGTATAGTTTTTCGATTTTTTTAAAATGATTATTAAGGTTTCACTTCAACCACGTGTGAATATGCACACATGATTTTTTTTTATCCAGGATGTGTTTGAATACACCGGAAAAGGAAGAAGAAACCGTTACCTATTTGAACAACAGTGCTACTGAAACTTTTAATTGGTTCTTTATTCAAATTTTGAATATTACTCGAAAACTAAGCCGAATTTCAAAATTTTACTTAAGAAATTTTTGGTAGAAAATTAAATATTCTTGCGATTATTAATTAGTTTAAACATTTTTTTACCAATTTTATAACCCAAAAACATACTTTTTAAGTTTTGTATTTTTTATTTTTACATTTTTTCAACACTACTGTTCTTTGTGTGCCTAATGTGTGTGTGGTTAATCCGAAAATTGATTCTAAAGAATGTATCAAACAAAAAGAGAAGAAAACAAAAAAAATCGGGCCATCAGTGATGTAGGTTTCCCAATAAATGTTTAAATAATTAATGACTCTACACACAGACACACACGATCCAGAAGGTCAGTCGAGATCAGGTCGAGCATCAAATTAGAAACTAATCGTTTTTAAATTCCCACACGCGCAGCATGATGGTTTGTGAGACAACAAGAGGACCAAAACGAAAACAATAAGTCCCGACTGACCGACCGATCGACCATCATTGGCACACAATTCAAATCTCACACCTTTTTTTCTTACTTGTTTTGTTTTCTAAAAAGGGTGAAAGTGTGAAGTTTTTGTTATATCGATAGTTAAGAAATTATTTTGTAATTTTAATATTACATTTATGAATTTTTTTGTTGTTGTTGTATTTTCATCACAACAAGAAATATCATGCTTATTATTCGGTCTTAACTTTCAAACACAACACAACAAAAAAAAAGTTTAAGTGTTCATTTATTAAACAAAAGGCACTTTAGACATTTTTGATGATCGATGGATATGTTAAACATCAAAAGCATTTTGACTGAAATCATGTTTGTTCGTTTAACAAAAGATTGGAATTTTTTTTCTTACAGGACCGCATTTAATTTTGTAAAGGCCGGTAGCAGTGATCGATGTTTATAAAAATTCAATTTTTTTCATGGGACATGAATGTCAGAGAACTAATAGCTGAGCTACTGGTGCATTTCAACGTCATTTCAAACAAATCTGGCGTCACGTACAGAAAAAGTTCTCTTCTTTATATTTTCGGACTTTCTCGTTGGAAGTAAAGAAAAAGAGAGAATGTTGCGTACATAAAGGTAAAATCAGACAAAATTTTTATGGAGATTTCAGCAAATCTACAAACTTGGAGCTTTGCTATCTAAAAACTAGTATAAGCTAACGCTGAAAGCTTTGTAATTTTATTTGAGAATTCTGCATATTTCTGCAAACTTTCTGCGGCCCTAAAATCAATAGTGGCTGGCATCTATTTTATGTTCTCGGAATTTTTTGAAGAAATCTATTCTCTATTTTATTTGGACACTTTAAAGTGAGTTGGTGAATATACCTGACCAAAACAACTAGACCTGAACAACTAGACAGCAATTGCATCGATATCAAATAATATTTCAATTTGATCAAAATTTGGTGAGCTTTTTACATTGTACCCCATCACTGTCATGCTAGCGTTTTAAGTTCAATGTATGGCGCTGAAAGGAATTTACAAAAAGTCGCTGTGCTTGGGTTCGTTGTGAGAGCTCGGCGGTCGCACGGCAAATTTCATTAATTTTTTAAGATTAGAAGGATTTTAATCAGTTCTATTTGCTGAAGTCTACAAAAAATTTTTTGTGAAACTATTGATTCTTTCATACTTCATAGGAGTGCCCCGAAAAGTTCTGAGTTGATTCTGCTGAATATTGATATTTCCAAATTGACTCGTAAATATTAATTTCAAGACTACTTTCGTTATTAGTTCTAGAAATAACTGTATACTCTATTCTTCTACAATTTTGGTCACCTTTTTAAGCAGATTGAATTCAAAACTAAAACCGATCAAAATACAGAACAGTAAATTCAATATATTAGCCATGCTATTAACTTACAGCCAAAAGATAAAACAACGAAGAAAATGCAATAACTGCATTACAAACTGACTGTATTCTCCTAAATTTCGGATCAAAACCTTTTAGTTGACGGAATCCTAGATATTAAAAACCATCAATAGCAAGGAGCAGTCACAATTTTCATCACAGTTACTTGGACTTGCAGTCAAAAGCTTAATCGGTAAATTAAGTCAGAAAACTTTTAGACGGCAGAACTAGAAGATATAACATTCAAAACTCGTCAAAAGTTTAATATGTGAACTATGAAGTATTCTTCTAAGTTTTTTAAAAACCTTTTAGGCGACAGAAATCAAGACCAGTTAAAAGTTAATGGCAGTGAGAATTTAAGTGACTATGTAACTTCTAGTTAAAAATTAATCAGTTGAGTATAAATAAGTGAAAAAAAAACCGAATTATCAACTGACTATAATCATCTTTAGCTCTTTTCAAAACCGTTTATCAGGAATTTTGCGTTCTTGACTTTCAGGTTTAAGACTTCACACGTTGAGCTTGGTGTTCTAGCAATTCTGAGTTTCTATTTTTAGTTATTTTAAGTTAGATCCAATCGTTCTTTTTTTTTATTAAAAACAAAAAATATTTTGTTCAAAAAGTAAAGCTAATTACATAAGTATTTTTGTTTTTGAAAAGGCCTACTTTAGCCTTATGGATATTCCGGCACTGAAAACACAACTAATTTTAAGATAATGATTGCATTATAATGAATAAAGAAAGAAAAAAAAAAAAAAAAACTAAACAATCAACAAAATCTTGTTTTCCTCGTGTATGAGTGGGTGAAAAAAAAAGAATACAACAAAAAAAAAATGCCTAAAAACTTAGCTTTCTTCGCATAAATGCACCAACAACACAACAATCTTAAAGATACCTAAACGCCTACGTGTAGTTCTTAGTTTCTTCTTCGTATTTTACATTGACATTTTTTTGTAAGGTAATCATTAGCTATTCCGTGGCCGTTTTTTTTTTGCTGCTGTTGCCTCCTTGGGATAGTGGCACTCCATAATCTCGAAACATGTTTCAGGAAAACAAAACAAAAAAAAAAAACGGATTGAATTTCAAAGTTACTCCAATCATAAATAAAGAGCCATCAGCCAGAATTCCAAGATGTGACCAATGCGGGTTGTGCGGTGTGGAGTAGTATTAAAATATTTTATGTTGTTGTTGTTGTTTTGTAAGTTATGTTTGGTTAAAAAAAATGTTTCTTAAAAAGAATATAACGAATAAATTAAGTAAAAATAATTGTTATTTTCATTTTGCGATTATTTTGTATGTCTTTGGCGGATGGTGACATGATTTCTGTCTGCCTGCTTGGTTGGCTGTCTTTTTTGGAATAAATTGTTATAATGGACAACTTATACGAAATCTACATAAATTGAATACGAAATAAATGTGCAAATAAAGCTGTATTCAATTACAAAGCCTTTTCGATATAGAATCATCTTATGTTTCATAATATATTCTTACAAGTTTATTTGCATAAAATATTACAACATCTTCTTTAGTTGCGATGATGTTTGAATAAGGCTAACTTCGTATTTGAGAAGTATGGCACGAAGTTTAAGGGTAAAAATCGAATTCTATGGCTTCAAGTACTTATAATCTAGTTGGTTAGTGAGTTTCCATGTTTGGTTTCAATTTCAATCTATCAAAATGATAGTTGCAGATTATCAGCTTAATTAATCCACATCTTCAAAAACTTTTGTTATTAAAGTATTAAAGGAAAGTGTACTAGGTCAAGTAAGCATTGCCAATTGCGTAATTTATTATATAATATTTACCATAGCTCAAGAACCAGCTAAAGCGAGCTTTTTAACTTCATTTACCTGAAAAAAAGAAATAAGAACTGTTTTAGTTTCAATTTTTCTATATTTCAAAGAAGTATACAAAATAATACAAAATATTATAGCTAAGTATTTTATCATAAAAAACATTTTTGTTTATTTTTAATATATACTTAAAACTCGAAACAAGATCAGTGATAGGTATGTATATTATAAGGTTATTTGTCATGCCCATAACAAAGTTAAAACGAAAATCAATACTGCAAAGGTAAGCAAATAAACCTTATTTAGTTATAATGCGACATTCTTAAATTTTAATTTAAGAAAATTAGGGTTACTTATCCAAAATAAGGGGTCTTTAAAGTGTCTTTCTACGCCTAAAGCAGTTGAAAAAAAATATTTTTTTTTATCACGAACTTTTAAGTGCAGTTACAATAAGTTAAATAATCTTTTTTATTAAAAAGTAGCTTAATATAAAAAATACGTGTTGGGTGTAATATGGACTATATGGACATAACGGAGGATAATATGGTCCATAGGAACCATGGAAAACGGAGGATGTAAATAACACATTATATGAAAAAACTACAGTAGGTAGGTTGCCACATGATTATGACCGCTGAAAATTTCCAAAATTTGTCACTAATTCTTTAACTAGAAAGCTTAACAACGTTTTTTTATTTTTTCTGTACAGAAATTATTATTACGGTAGTGTAAGACATTATGCCTAGTAATAACAACTCATTAATGTAAAAAGAGACTTTCCGAAAGAATAAAGGCATTTTTGCAACAAAAGGAAAACACACGAAATATTGAAAAAAGTGTTGTCTCCTCTATAGTGATCAAGTTTCTTGGATTTACCTCTTAAAAAAAAAGGTTTAGTAATGGCATGATGTCTTACACTACCGTAATAATAATTTCTGTACAGAAAAAAAAATATTTTTTAGCGTTCTAGTTAAAGAATAAGTGACAAATTTGTGAAAAATTTTAATCGGTCTAATCATGTGGCCACCTACTGTATTAATATCGTAAGACAAATTTGTATGGCTTTTTAAACGCTTGAAAAACTAGTGTTACCTAAAAAACAGCGTTTTTGTAATGGCTTTGAAAAACTCTTGCTTATATTCGCTTTCTCAAAGCATTGTTTTTGTTACGTGTTCGAGTTACTTTCCTATTTATTTTTTGTTCTTTTTTTTAAAGAAAGCTCAATTTTTTAATATTCATTTTTTCTGTCTTGTTAGGAGACATGTAATTGGTGGTCCATATTTGTCTTCCTTTTTTTTACAGCACTAACAAATTAATACTAGTTAATATTACATCACAAGAACGCAACTCATGCAAAATTGTTCATTCTTCTCTAGAGTATTGGGAGATAATCCAATGTGATGGCCCATTTTTTCACAAACTCACACTTGGAAATAAATCTGTCAAAATAAATATTTTGGGCAAAAAAAATAAAAAGATACGTAGTTGTGTTGTTTTACCTTTCAAAAGAGAGTTACCTATGTATATTTTGTGCAAAAATTTTCCGAATTGAAACTATTGAAATGAAATTTGTTAAAGTTTACGTAACAGAATATTCTCATGGTATGTACTACCATAAGCGAGTTATTTTTTTTTTTTTTTTTTACATGTGTATTCATAGTCTGATGAATTTTCAAAGCCAGCTTTTCTGTTAGCTTGTTGATATTCAATCAAAATCGAATATTGTGAAATATACGTAGTAGGTAACTCGCATGTGGGGATAAATTGCCTGAAGAATTTCAAAATGATTCTTTGGAATTATTGATTGCTTCTCTATTTTTCTAGGAATTGAAAAATATCCGAACCATACTTTTTTAACCATAATAAAAAGTTTTAAGCATAATATTGAATTCCTTTGAATTTTGAAAAATAGATTAGTATAATTTATATAAAAAGAACTTTTATTTCATTTGTCATTTAAAATTCTTTGAAATATAAAAAATGCAAAAGGGCACGTCACAAGAATACAATAAATAATTCACAATAAAGTTTAAATTAAACTCATTCTTTTTTTTTTTTTTCTTTTTCTTCCCAGAGATTCACGTAACAATACTCTACTCTACAGGTCTTAAAAAACCCACATAATAAAACCACAATTTAAAATATAGGTAACGTAACACGTACACCATTTTTATAACAAAAAAAAAGAGTATCTTTCTAGCTTCTTTTCACACTCATAAGAAGGTAAAAGATATACATACTACTTATTTTGAATTAATTAACATAATGAATGAAATGCATAAGGAAATTTTTTATAAAAACGTAACCCTTCTATCTGAGATCGTCAACAATACCTATACACTCGTACGATATCACTCGCATTCGGTCATCATCTGTTTTCAACTCTCGTTTAATTTTTTTTTTCTTTTTTTTAAAACATTTTTGAAATACTTTAGCTGATGCTTGTTATGTTCTATTGTATAATTTATAACATAAAGTATTATATTCATCCCTTGCCAAAATGGTAAAAAAAAAAATGTCAAGATGCTACTTGGAAGCAAGCAAAAAGAAGAAAAAAAAATCCTAGTTTACACAATCGCTCAAATAAGGATTGTGTATCTATGCATTTTTTGAATTTATAAAACGAACGCTTACCCTCGTCTTGTACATTCTTTTATTTTTCTTTGTTCATAGATGATACACTCTGAATCATTTGCCAAAGTCTTATTATTTTTTATATGCACTTGTTCGTTTAGATGCGTTAGAAGTCATTTTGAAAATCGTTTTCGACTTCCATGACTCTTCAAACAAGTATGTTAATATTAAGTACAAGGATCTTTCGGCTAATAAGGTCAGTCAGCTAATAAGGCCTGTCAACTGATAATTACTGTCAGCTTGTAAGGCCTGTTGGTTAATTAGGCCTGTCGGCTAATAAGGGCTGTTGGCTAATAATGCCTGTGGGCTAATGAGACATGTGGGTTGATAAGGCATAATAAGCCTACCGCTTAGTTGGCTCATAAAGCCTGTCGGTTAATAAGGCCTGTCGGTTAATTAGGCCCGTGCGTCGCGTCGGTTAATAAAGACTATCGGCTCATATGGTCTGTCGGCTTATCAGACCTGTGGCCTCATAAGGCCTATTGGCTAATAAGTCCTGAGGGCTAATAAGGCCTGGGGGCTAATAAGGCCTATGGGCTAATAAGGCCTATGGGGTAATAAGGCCTGTGGGATAATAAGGCCTGTGGGCTAATAACGCCTGGGGGCTAGTAACGCCTGTGGGCTAATAAGGCATGTGGGCTAATAAGACTTGTCGGCTAGTAAGACCTGTCTGCTAAATGAGACAACTAGTATCATTTTTCATATTTTTTTAAAGTCTTAGGCCTGATTACCCTCTGATAGGCTTTCTGAAAAACTTTTTTTTGAATTTTTCATTCAGCATGGTTTACGAAAGGGATTTACGAATTTAATTTTTTTCCAAATTCAACCCCAATCAAATGACACACAGTGTTTCTAAAGTACAAAGGACAAACGAACAAACATAACGACATAAATGTGCACACAAATAGGTGTACACGATGTGAATATTGAGTTCAACAACTGACTGACTGACTAACCCAACCAACCCCACCACATTGTACTATGGTATCAAGAATTCTATCCGCATTTCGAAACACGATTTCTTGTTCCACACCTCATTGTTAGCGCTTTGGACCGCACCTACAATAATGTGTATCGACAGCTTCTTGCTTTGGTGCGATATTTGTTCAACTTGTTATAGTTTCCGCTTCCTCTCTTTATTATTATTTTTTCTTTCTTTCTTTCTTTACGAACCGTACCTGTGCTGACAGTTAGAACTTGATGTAAATTATATTTTATTACAATGTCTTGTTCATTTTAATGTACACACATTTACATCGTTATGGAGAAGAATAAAAAAAAAAAAGGTTAAAAACAACCCGCAACACACATCGTACACAGACGAAAAAAAAAAAACAACCATAAAACGTGCTTTCGAAAAAAAAATATAAAACCACAAAATCTTTTCGAGATAGAGAAGACTTTAAGTCTTCTTAAAGAGTTGAAATTTGATTATTCGAAATCTTTTCACGTAACTTTTAATTTAGTAATTAATTAGGAAATTTGACGCCGCCGAAGACGCGCCATCTTCCACCAAAGACGGGCGCGTTCGCAGCTACCGACACCGGAAGGAGTCTCAATATAACGGATACTTAGCACTAAATACGGTATTAGGTTTATGTAATTAGTGGATAAGAATGATGTTTTCCTTTCGAGTAGGTAGTAGCTATCCCAAAAATTTAGGAGTTCGTTATCAAATGTCTGGTTTATGTTAATTATTTTATTTCTACATAATAAACAAGAGTTTGTAACAAAGTTAGAATATGTATAGAAATTGGAAAACCATCATTAAATGAAGGGAACCGTTATTGTATCAGAAAATCATCGCATTACTACTGATTAAAGTTACTTAACTACTTGGGTTACGTGATGTGTGAGCTTAAGAGATAATAAAAATAGTATTGGTCGGAAAGGGTTCAGTAACTTTAGTTTTGAATTTTTTTTGAGGTTTTATTATTAGTCTAAGATCCGTAGGAGAAATGTCTACTGTCATCTGTTAATATGAAAATGGCAAAGATTATGTTAACGTCAGTAAATGGTTTTTTTTATGACTCATCTAAACAACAAATAACGATTTGAATGATATTTGTCTGTTTAATAAGTGTTTTAATTGTTACGGATGTGACACGTTAATTTTGACATTTACAAATCATTGAAAAAATATACTTTTCACAATGTTAATAGCGCGACACATAGGTACACATTACGAGTGTGACAAATACACGTTACTTATGTAGTACACAATGCGGTCGTGATGTGTGATAATTAAATTAAAAATACTTTTCTTGGGACCTAGAACGTTTTTTTAGGAATTGTTCAACATTCCAAAAACTGCATATTTCAATTTTTCAATATATCCAAAAATCTGGGGTCGAACTACGGCATACGTTCGTTAACGTTATCGCGTTAACTCGTCCTTATTTTTTTCTACTTATTAAATAAAGAGAACAATAGTCAAAACGATAACGTATGATCGTAATCGTGTGCCGTAATTCGACCCCTGGATTGTAGGACAAAAGAATATACATATTTGGACCTTCAAATTAAAAAAAAAATTCTTTCTTCGTAAATTTCCAATCAATTTCAATTGTTTGACGTGTGTATATTTTGAAATAAAGATAATCCTATTGACGAAGCAATAGTTTTTTGGGATGGCTGGAGGTCAAATAAATACTTTTTTCTTCTTCCTTAAAGCTAAATTTTGCGGTTGTTATAATTTTCGGAAAAGCAGTGTTGGGCTCGCCAGGCCATCTGCATACAAACTCTGGACTCATTTGGCAACATGACTCGTCTCTATTGGCCAAATTCCCAGCAACATTGGTCCAATGCACGTCCCATCGTAAGATTTTCTGGGTAAACACTGCCCATTAAGCCGTCTCTTGACTATTTATTTACTACGACTCCTTTAAACTGGCTGAGATGTTCTTGAATATGAATGCCAGTTAAATGGAAATTTCGTATAGAAGTCATTACGAAAAATCTGTCACCTCTCTTAGTTACATAAACTCCGCGGATGTCTAATTCTTTGCCTTTGCACAGACTTTCCAATTTTCCTAACCGGCTGTTAATTTGCAAGATTGGACTTGATGAAGCTATGAGGCTACTGCACGTGAGGTCAGTAAATTTTGCAAAAACGTAACAACTGAATCTGCTTCTTTTTTTTCAAGATCAGAAAATCAGAATTTACTTTTAATGGCGTAGGTACGAATAAAAATAAACTAATATTGGACGCTTAGGTTTCTTTTCAATGTGTCCCACTCTTGTCAACTTTAATTAATAAATTTTTTAAAAAAAATTTTATAACGACATACATTTAGAGTACCAGTACAACTCAAACTTTTTTTTTTTGCTACTCAAACCTTCGTTTGCTCTCCTTGGTCTGATAACTGAAATGAATTCAAAAACATTGCATTTAATTATTTTAAATTTTATATTAGTCGTTCGCTTCGCTATGCTCAAACAAATTGATTTAGCTTTGCTTGGTTAAGACTTCATCGACCTTATCAGAAGGAAAATTCATTACCTTTCAGTACAAAGAAAAGCAAACTCTTATCTCTGAAATTCATAATTGACTCTGTCTGCACAATTTCTATATTGTCATCAAGTTGGGAATTGCTTTCATGTTGTGTAACAATTTCTTACACATTAATTATCAATATTTTTTTTTAAACAATAAAAAATAAATTGACTCCCTTATCGTTTTTTTTTCTGTTTCTAAACTTTTTAATTTCATAATAAATATAAAATTCCCTTAGCATCACTTCTGTATCTCTGCCTACGCAATTTACTATAAGTGTTTTCAGTTCCAGATGCATACCCTCTAAAACCGGACCAATATCTCTATATGAGAATGTTTCATTCCTTCGTCAATAAACCGTTCATGTTTACGTACACGCTGAATAGTTCTCATTTACATAAACAATGGCAATATTATTGTCTTCCAAGTTGTTGGATTAACACCCATATGGAGTTCAAAAAACATCGACATTGATTTGAAAAACATTTAAAATCCAGTTTAAGTTATGTGCATTCATGTAACTGTATTCGTGTAGGTATCGTATACACATACTACACATCAGCCATGAATATGTTAATGTCAATGTTTTTATTTTTTTTTTTTTTTTATTTTTTGTATCAACTTTACTTTAAAACCCATCAGCCGGCTTATCTTTTATAAATACATTGAGTGGGTTAAGATCAACTCACATTAATATAAATTACGATTTCATTGTTTTAAAAAGTTATAGACGATGCAGAGTAATTTGATAAGGCTGCTGGCATTGATAGACGCTTTTTTGATATTTTAGGTAATTTACTTAAGTGACTGTTGGTTGGAATGCAATATTAGATGGACATTTATAGTGAACGTGTCATTTCAGTATCGAAAAATGTTGTTTGTGAAAGTTAATTAGATTGTAACGGATGAATTATGAAAAAAGACTACTATTTCCTAAACTAACTGACCACTAATAGTCCACAAAAACACATTAAAACTCTAGATATCAAATTATTTCTTTTTTGTACGTCGAGTATTTTACTTTGAGAAGATAAAAATTTGATAACTGTATGAAGACAAAATTCAAAGTCGCGCTGGTAACATAAGGGATTTGAAAATAATTTTTAGTTTACTTACAGCATATCACTAAAGTAATTCAGCCCATCCAAGTTTGCCAGGAATTGTCTTTAAAACGCATTTAAATTAAATTAATTATTTGTTCTTGAAAGCCCACCAACGAAAAGGTTAAACATCTCTTATGTAGCCATTCAGAAGATCCAATTCTTCGAAAGGAAAACATTTAGGATATGTACCACACCCACATTCGATTAAGCCACTGAACCAGAAATAAACTTGTTAGAAACCCCAACAACCAAGCCAACCTGCTGATGACAAGGATGATAACTCTGGCACGATATCCTGAATATAGGCATCTGATCGCCATGGAAATAGAATCCCAACGGACAAGCTTTCCATAGTGGCTAGTCGTCAACTCAACCTCAAACCAAACCCAACCCTCAAGTTGAACCGCCCTTACAAGTAAAGACATTATTGAATTCACCAAAATGTTCGTCACGTTTTGCTGAATTTGCAGTTTTAGACTATTCATCACGAAGAACTTTTTTATCACTTCGTCCTGATGTAAGTTTTCTTTATTTTTCGGTGCGGGTGCTTCTTTAAATGTTTGATCGCATTCAGATCTGGCGTTGTATGCTTGACAACTTTTTGCATATTATGGCTTTTTGTCTTGTTGGAAGACAAATGGCCTCTACAACCGAATTTTCTGTCACTTTTTTTGTTTTAAAATACATAGGGACATATAATATTAAGATAACCAAATAGTTTTAAAGAATAAACTAATAGAAAGTTCACGATGATGATGCTGTCATAAAACTCTGTTGAATAAAGGTTGTACTCCTTTCTTTATTGTTCCCAACATATTCGACAGATCGGGGTCTGTTTACTTCAGCAATATTTTCCATACCCAAATATATGTAATGACTGGTGCCGTAGTGAGAAAAAATAACCCTATTCAAAAATAAACGGTGCAGAAGGACGTGCGGATGTGAAGAAAAAATTTTAAGTTAGCCTTGAGGCTAAATATGTACGTGGCATTGACTAAATGTTTCGTAATTTTGTTGGACCTAACTGAAAATATACTCCTATATAATATGTATATCGAATCTATTTTGAACATGTCCTGACTCAAATATGAGTTAACTCTATTATTCTTCCAATGTCAACCTAATAATTTTTCAAGTCAATTTATTTTTGTCCGAAAAATTGTTAGACTTATACGGCTACATACGTAACAACTCATAGATATCCTTTACCCAAATAGGTTTATGGCTTTTATTTTTTTTTTCTCTAGAGTTTTGAATGAATGATGACGACAATCATTACATCAATATTACTTTGTCTTATTTTATTTATTTGAACAAAAGTCCACAAACGAAATGTGTGTTCAATTTGAGAAAATAAATCGAGAGGGTCAAGGAATACTTTACTTTTTTTTCTGTTATTACCGCACACCTGTTTACTAAGCTCTTATATAGATTGGGTAGTGTCGGTCGTCGACATGACAAATGTCGTTTTCTTTCACTCTATTAAGGAGTACTCTAAATTTTTACTCCTTTTTCTGGAGTGAAAGAACATAATGAGAGTAATTTTGTTTTATGTAATTGTATGTGTGACAACGCAAAAATGGATAATTTCCTTGAAAAAAATAGTGATAACCGGCCTAGGGAAAAATTTGTTAAAACTAAAAAAAAATTCGCAGTAGTTAATATTTTTTCTACTTCCAAGGGGGCTATTACCTCATGCAAATGCTTTATGGTATATTTTGATTTCGAATTTTAGGGTTTTTCATGAAACTCCTCCCATACTCGCCCATACAAAACTATCTGAAAAGTAAAGTATTTTTTAAAAGACGCCAATTTGACAGCTATTTTCTTTAGTTTTATTTTGTTCTTGTTTTCGTATGTATCTTTATTAAAAAAAAAGCACCAAAATATACAAAGAAACAACTCCAGTGGCTATGCGCAACGAAAACATTTGAATAAATTAAAAAAGTTACTATACACGCAAATAATACACAACCGACGAAGCAGACTCTGCGACTGACGAAATCAAATAAAGCAAAACAGCAAAAAAAAAAAAGAACAAGATCAAAGAGAAACGTCAAAAAGAGTCACAAAATTTTTTACCGGAGACTCACGATAGAAATTCTTCCTTCCCTTTTTTTGGAATTTTCTTTCTCCCTTGCTCTTACATATATGCGTCTCGCGCTTTGCGTCTTCGTGTAGAAGAAAACTTAGTTTTACTTTTGGTATATTTTTCATTATGCTTCTGATCGGTTTTTTCAGCCTAATTGACACACCCTTAGTTTGATTTTATAATTGTAAAATAAAAATATCCCATCAACGCAGAAAAAAAATGGTATTTTTTTTTATATGGCACAGGATTTTTTTTTTATTGATGAAGAACACTGGCTGAAATTTTTTTTTTATTCGGTTTTCAATTTCATTTTGGAAAAAGTGAAGAATTAACGAAAAAATGGAAGAAATATATATGGCGGAATATAATAAAATAGAAAATATATTCATAATGGTTGTTTCTGTTAATAACAAAAGAGTTTGAAAGAAAATTTTTTCGCATTTTTCATTTTTCAAACAAAATTTTAAAATGTCAAACTTCAAATTCATAAGTGTGTGTGCAAATCGGTGTAAATCTGACTAAAAATGTGGAGTAAATCCGGGGTACTCCGTAGTACTAAAATTACTCCGGAGTAATTTTTTTTTTACACTTTTGTGGCGTCAAAGAACACAAAACCTTCAAAAGTGCAAAAATAAGTACTAAAAGGGTACTCTCATTGGAGTGAAAGAAAACGACAAAAGAAAGAACGTGCCAACAAGTCCAGCAGTTTTACATACCTCATACATACATATTATATGTATTTAACTACGTGCAACCAACCAGAAGGTTTCAAAAATGAAGTATTAACATGGGACAGTGGGAAAGGTTGTGATCTGTACCATATTCAAAATTAAAGAAAACAAAGACTAAACAATGAAGCATGTATGAAGGTTTTTTAAGTTTAAAATAAAAAGAAAAAAAAAACGATTAAAATATGTGCAAACCAAATTGTTTGGTTTTATTAACGTCAATAATAAAAGAGTAGGAAAGCAATTATTCAACAAAAACAAGTTACAAACCTCGAAGGCTTTTCTCGGGCTCTTCCTTTTTTTCAATATCTGTGTTTTTCTTTTAACTTTCTGCTTCCTTTTTAACAATTTTATGCCGTATTTTGTATTCTCTTCACTTTTTTTTTATTTTGATTTTTTTTTCGAATTAACGAAATCTTTTTGATGAACTACTTTGTTTTATTTTTTTAAATTATTTTTTTCATAGTTATTACTATTTTATTTTAAAGGTGTTTTGCTCAAAATACAATTAGGCATACAAGAAAAGTTAGGTACTTTATTTAATAAAAAAAAAAAAATGGGAATCGAACATACTGCAGTACCGATATTTTATATAAGCCAAAAATGATATGGTGTATGTAAGCACCAGACTTACTGATTACACTGGTCAACAAAATTGAACTTATTTTTGCCACAAGAACCAAGATATACTTTTCTAGAGGTTTTTGATGTGCTGAACTCGAATCTGAAGTCAGAAAAATTTGATCAGCCTCCGTTTTTGAGATATTACCGTTATAAAATGCTAAGAAAAACGTCATTTTGGCTGTTTTCGAGCTTCTGTTTTTATGTGGGGCAATTCATTATAAACAAATTTGTAATGGTGATTATAAGAATAGATATTATTCTTTCGAAAACTGTTTAATTTTTCCCGATATCTCTTTAATTGCTCGAGATATCTTAAGTTTCAGTTAGTAAGCCAAAGAGAAACTAAATTTAATCTAAAGTTTAAGTCCCTCGTCATAAAATTTTTGCCACAAGAACTTAATATACTTTTCTAAAGGTTTTTGGGTTGCTAAACTCGAATCCACAATATATAATATACTTTTCTAAAGGTTTTTGGGTTGCTAAACTCGAATCCACAATCAGAAAAATTCTATTAGCTTCCGTTCTTGAAATATATCCGTTATAAAAAACTTTTTTTTGCATTTTATAACGGCAATATTTTAAGAACGGTGGCCAATAGAATTTTTCTGATTGCGGATTCGAGTTCAGCAACCCAAAAACCTTTAGAAAAGTATATTTTGGTTCTTGTGGCAAAAAAAAGTTTAATTTGGTTGGCCAGTGCTATGTCAAAGACCACTCCTTAAATTTTAAATATCTCGGGCAGTAAAAAAGATATCGGAAAGATTAAAACTTTTTTTGGAAGAATAAAACCAGTTCTTATAAGTACCGTTACAAATTTGTTTAGAATGAACTACCCCACATAAAAACATAACCTCGAAAACAGCCAAAATGACGTTTTAAGGCATTTTCTAACGGAAATATTTCAAAAACGGAGGGCAATAAAAATTTTCTGACTTCAGATTCGAGCTCAGCACATCGAAAACATATAGAAAAGTATATTTTGGTTCTTGTGGCAAAAACCTTGTTGACCAGTGTTATGAGGCCGAAAATTTTACGCAAAATGTAAAATAGCGAATAAAAGTGCAATCGAAAGATCTCTTTCTTTGTAATTGAGAACGCCTCACTTGCGAAAGTCGAAGCCGCTTCAGACAAATATTCCTAGTCTTCAAGTCAACGGTATACTCCATCGATACAACCATATAGGATTGTGGTTGCCTTTTAGAGGATCTTTATTGATTTAAGTTTACAATTTACATAAAAGTTGTTTTACAAAATCGTTTAAACATGGCTTTGCCGTCTGCCTATATTGCACTGAAACCTCAAGACGGCTATAAAATAGCCGTATGTAGAACTGGTAACGTGTGTAGAATTGCTAAGATTCATCAAATTAGTTGTTAAAAACAGCCAAGTAGGTCCGTTTCAATCGTTTGCACCAATCGATGAGAAAAATATTTATTAAACAACGTTCTTGATCGGTAGTCATCATAAATCATTCATAAATTTGGATTTTCAATTACCGAAGCACCAAGCAAAAGTAACTATGGAACAAGAAATCTGATAAAATACATCAACAAAAACGTACTGAGAAAATTATCCCGAGAGGACCTGGGTCGTCCTTGATGGGATAAATTGTTGAATGGCCTAAACTTAGTTTAACTTTTAATAACGACAAAGTGCTTGTCCTGGGCAGTTATTACCTCTTCGATTTCTCTAGGATAGGTTACGAACGTTACTATTCTTCGTAACTAACCCAATTCTAGTTTTTAGTTTTTATGATATCAGACCAATGGCAGATTTCAAAGATTGTAACCTTAAGTTCATAATTCTTGATTAGAAAGCGAGTATTGAAAAAAAGATTCGGATAGTCATCAGAGTCTCTGTGTTAAGAATTCATTATATTTTCGTATTTATGGTTTATTCACCAAATTTGCGTCAAAAATGCTGTTTCACTCTTCAAATAAAAGTTTAAAATGTAAAAGCTATCATGTCCCACTGTGCCATGCGAATTCTTCGTCGTCGACGCCATCACCATCGTTTTGTATGAAGTACATTGCACTTGAATTCACTAAAGATCTGTGTTTGTTCTTTCAAATGAGACAAAAACAATCGAATAAAACTAAAAGCAGCTTGGGTCAACAAAAGCATACATATATTTTTTTCTTTTATTCTTTCAGCATTTTTTATTGATGATTCTTTGATTGACTATATGGAAAGGAAAGAATTGGAAGGCAGGTCTTTGCACACATTTAGTTCTTTATTAAAAAAAAAAAAGAAAAGAGGCAGACAAAAAAAAAACTTTCCTTTCAATAAAAATTGTCTGAAACATGTGGCGTTCTTTTGCCGTGGCAATTGCAAGCTATCGACAATTTGCTGAATACAAAAATCAGTTATAAAATTCACATTAGGTTCCTACCTACTATACCATACCATACCAACTAAATGGCAACCACACTCCAGTTCCCTCAATATATATCCGCATGTAACAAGAGAGCCTCTGAGGGAGCAGCATTGGGGTTGCCGTCGAGGAGGAGTGTTACAAACGAACCATCATCACATCAGGGTTATATTTACCCGAAATTGTCTGTTGTCAGCTCGTTGGAAGATTGTAGTGAGGCAGGAGCAAGGAATTGTCGATGGTAACGAAGGCGTAGCAACAGCCAGAGAAGTTTTACTGTGCCTTTAAAAGGAAAATCGAGGTCAAAGGGGGAAATGCAGAAGCAGAAGAGGGAAACGATTGAAGTAAGCCTTCTACTTCTGCGACTTGTTACTTGCTTTTCAAGATAGACAGTATAGGTACCTATAGTATGTAGAGATGTAGGAAAGTTAAGGTATAACAAGCGTCCGCAACAGTTTTCAAGCAAATCTTTCGTGTGCATCATCTACTTTGTTGTAGTCGGTCCAAGTCGTTGTTGGCAAGAATATATACTGGAACTCATATGTGTACGGTATGACGACGGCGGCGGCAGTCAGGTTCCGTGGTTCCTCTTCTTCTTTTTCGTTCAGCAGTTTCTCTCGCCCCTTTTGATTTGTCGTGCAAGCCTGAGGAAAGGAAAATGTAAACACACTACTTTATACTTACAATTTGAAGAGACCTTTCTGTGCTTTTTTTATCTGCGATCTTTCTACCTGAGTTATAGGTATATAGGTGGTAGAGGTACCTACTATTGGTACTCTCTGCTGCTACAGAAGCCACAGTTTGGGTTCCTACTATTTTTTTTTTCCGGTGAGCCTTTGTCGAGTATCTTTTCTTGCAGTTTAAGTTTTAGTTTTTTTTTTTGTCGTCTTTTTTTTTTAGTATTCTCTTAGCTAAACGATGAAGTGCAGACATTAATATGTAGACGTAAGTGTCGGTGTAGGTCGTTGTTGAGGGATACGAGTTTTTAGGAAGGTATGCCAAGTAGATATGAGAGTAAGGTTTATATTTTCAAGAAGTTGGGTGCGGTTATTATGCGAATTTGTTTATAAAATCTAGAGTCAAGAATTTGAACGTGTAGCAAGCAGATGCTGAGAAAAGAATAAAATTTTAAACTTAAGTAGATACGTGAGTTAGGAAACTTACCTATTTACTTTTTTATAGATAGAATCAAATTACTGTTTTTTTTTTTCTTTTATATTTTGCAAGATTTAATATTCATTTCACATTAAACACTTTATGATAAAATATCAAATGTTACAAAAAGTAAGATAGTTTTCTCTGTTATGGGTGCCTACATATTACGTTAGCTTTATTATCTACTTTACTAAGGTACAAAAAGGGCCTTAGACAAGTACTATTGTACTTCTCTCTATCTACCTGTTTTGTATACGCAGTAAACTAGGTTGTTACTTACTTTTTAGTTTCGGAAAATTAAGCATTTCTTTATTGGATGAACAATAAAGTTAACAATCAAAGCAAGCAAGTTCACTTCACTGATATCGGATTCCTCTGATTTCACACTTAATTGAATTTTAACTTACTGTCATTGAATTTGTTATCTGAGCAAATTTATTTTAATTATTATTATATTTACATCATTGAATAAAAGCATCAATAAGACATCTATTGAACTCAATACACCACGTTTTTGTTGTTTGTGGCATAAGTTACTAGTTTTTTTTCAGAAATGGGTGAATGATTGAAAGTTGGAAATCGACATAAAGTCCTTGGAGATCAGTTTAAACCTGCTAGCTTTATTAGAGGTTAGGTTTACCTCTGCTTCGTTTTACATGGCTTGGTGTTGAAAATTTCACATGTTGGAGCATCGTTAGTCTATCACTACACGTGTCCAAGTCATTCGAAACGTTTAATGCGTAACTGTTTGACCACAGACACGTTATTGAACAACACGTACAGTTCAACGTTGTATCTTCTCTGAATCTTCCGAAGCAAACAAGACAAAACGCAACCTGGACAGACCGTACAGCAGAACTGGGATGGTTAGTTTTTCATAAAGCATCTCATTGCTTCTCACTAATAGGGCTTTAATCCTCGAATTTCGAATGATTTCTACGCTGATGTCATTTACCAAACTTATAGTGCCCAATGGGCATTGTGCTGATTTTCGAAAAATAGTTACGGATGTGTTGGTCTGTGTGTTAAGTAAAGTCCAATTAGATCATCCGTAAACGGCTAGAGATATTTACACAAAACGCTTGAAAGTATCTCATTAACGATGTTCAAAAGGCAAAAAACAAGAGAAGCCACTGTTTAGCTGAAAAGTAACCTAAGGATTCACCAAATCCAGAACGATGATACCTGAGTTACATAAAACATCATTCTGAAATCAAAAGATTTGAATTGTGATGAAACATGAGACAAAAATATTTGTATCATATAGAAAAACGATAACGGTTTTGTAATTTGCAAGTCATATGTAATTAATGTCAATCAATAACATAGCAGCATTTTAATAAATTGAGGGCAGTGGTAGATGGACAGCATGAATTCTATAGAACAATTAACATTCAATTGTTTTCATTCGCGAATTGTGGTCAGCTTTGCTTATGGTACCGTCAGTCACTTTGTATTAATACGCGTGAAGCGAAATTAGATACTTCGGCCATTTTTAGGACATTTTTACGCTTAATATCCAGTTTATCTCGTTGAAGAAACAATTTATCTGTGAATAATTTGGCTACGTTTCATTAGTTTTTCGTTAAACTTCTAGAACATCAACCTTATCATGAGCCCTTAAGACCTACCAAGTTTCAAGAAAAAAGATTGCTTCTACAACTAGATAGACTGGAAACAAGGTCAATATGTCTTCTCCGTTACTTTGGAATGGCCGACTTTCAAGTTTTTGACAGAAAAAAACAACGGGGACTAAATTAGCGTCTGAAACAAGCGTAATGTGAACTTTTAATAATTGAATTGAGTTTGAACTAAATTTGTATAAAGTACGAATAATTTTAAGGTTTTTCGGACCAGAGGAAAACTTTTTAGGAGAACGTGACAGACAGAAGCACCCATTAATTGTATTATATAAAGCAGTCGAGGACGAGTGAATGCAACCCTAGAAGAGCTGAAAAACATCTCTGGAAACAATTAAGCCGGCGTGCAGATGTAGTTGAGACCCTTTGTCCCCATGGTGATCACAAAAGAACTTAATAAATCTTAGAACTTAATTGTAATTGCATGAGAGCATATAGACATATGTTTTTCGCTCTTATTTATTAACCTATTCAATAAATTAAGAATTTTAATACATTAACTAACTTAGTATATTATTTTTTTTTCATTGTTTCTATTATTACTAGTATTTAAACTATCGTGCTATCTGACAATATCTTCAAATAAGTCACACCCGTTACATCTTATTTGAAGATATTCTCAGGACCAAATAGCAAATAATTAGTATATAAAGCATTTACGTTTTAAATTATTCAAAGACAGGTCACGCTGATTTGAATAAAATTATGTTTAACTCGCATAATATCTCCAAATAGCTAAAAACCCGTTGCAAATTTGAATGAAAAAAAAAATCTAAATCTAAAGCAAAGCAAAGCAAAAAATAAATAATTGAATTCAATTCCTATATTTGATTTCATTTTAATCAGAGAATAACTGGAACAATTAAAATCTCAAATTACATATTCAAGTGGATTTCTCATCAATAATGATCTCGTTAAGAGAATATATTTGCATTAACAAGTTTTTCAATGAGCCAAATAAATCACAGTAGAGTTCTATGACTTTCCAACTTCAAAAATGTGGTTTCTCTTCAATATAGATATTATATGTAGGTATGTAGGTGTAACTCCTACATTAAGTAGATACACTGATAATGATTAACCATTAAATAGGTTATATAACAAGTTCAAATTTCAAATATAATTATATCAAAGACTCTTCAACAGCATAGTACCTATAGTAATGGTCACTTCAAAATTTCAAGTGAGGTTCTGGTAGATTAACTTTAACATTTAACAAGTAAATTATGTAAATTAAAAAAAAAAAATTTAAACGAGAAAAATGGAGAAAACTATATTAAATATCAAGACCGTTTATCTGGATCTCAGACATGTTTATGTAAATTGTATAATGTAATTGAAACTTTTTATTTAGGTTTAAGAAGCTCATATCAATCAATTTATATTCTGGTTTTCTCTTTAGATATGAAAAATATGCTCTGTCAAATATTGGAATACATTTCAGTCAGTTTGATTTGACTTCGATGGTAGTGAAACTGTTTTTTGAATAAAAATGAACATGCAAGTCAATTGTTTCAACCTTTTTTATGAGAACCAAATAAGACAGTGATTGATGGTCAATTATAAATTAATGCAAGACCAAGGCTGTGAGTAATTTCATCAATTTATCTAGTTCACAAAAATTTAAATGATAAGATCCAGAGTAAAAAATAAGGAAAAATACTATTTTTATGAACATTTGTCTTTTTTTTTTAAACAATAGATTCGAAATCTAGACATTTAAAAATATTTTATTGTTCCACCCAAAAATGCACTTACTACTAACCTTAAACAAGACGTATGTTTTTTTTAAGGAAAAATTATGATTGCAGATTCAGTATTTATTTTTGTTTTACTTACAAACATTATGCGTATTTCATAGACGCCTTAGCCAACAGCGTTTCAAATTTAAATTTTAAGGCGGTGTTGCATTTTCTTAAACATATGGGAAATATGTGTTTCGCAATAGATATAGCAATCTCATTGAGAAATCTTCTGGGTAAATTATCGATCCTGCCATGATTTCAATCTATCAAGATAGTACTCTATATGTAATAAGAAGATTCCGATGCATTATTTATCGAACAATTTGTTCTGTTATATTTTTAAAACTTAAGTTATGTTATAAGATAACAAATTAGATTTGTAAACACTGTTTAAGACTAAGTACACCAAAAGACTTGTCGGAAAATCAAATAATTTAAGAACAATGATCTATGACTTATCAGCTATCCGTTGACTCTCCTATGGTTGTTACCTAAATTCAACCCAAACTTTTCAAAGAAATAAGTTTGACTATTTTTGCATTTGAATTTATGTTTTCTTTATTATGTATATCCTAAACCAAAATAGATGTTCAAATTTAAACTCAATGGGGCAACTTCCTAGTTGTTTTTAGACCCCAGTTTATCTTGGACTAGTTTATCCAATGTTATTTGAATAGGATAAACTCCAGTCTTTCTTAAAAGCGGCTTAGACAGTGTCTATGAATATGGCCCAATGACACAAAATTTAACAGATGTACTGATTACAAATGAATAACTACCATTTAGTGGAAATAATAGATAACCAGTATAAAACCTAACCAATTTAAATGGATACATTTTTTCTCTTTAAATAAATCATAAAATCATTTATCTAATATAACCAAAATCATTTAAAAACTTTGTGAAATTATAAAGGTACCTATCACCATGTACTATGATCGTATAATTGGGGCTTCTTCATCATGCAATGCTGACATGTCCCTCAAGTTAGCATAGCAAGGTAAGCTGAACCTAAGTTTTGTAATTGCATCTTCTACTGCTAATTAAGTGCTAGTCAAGTACCTCAAAACTAAATTAAGTGATCCAATACTTTTGGAAAAAATTAACTTTCAATCAAGTTAGCAGAGCAATTGCCAGTCGGATTTGGTATAATATTTAGGTCAAAAAGGAATTTCAAAAAAAATTGATTTTTTTTTGTCAAATTACATTATCTTGAATAAAATTAAGTGCTCGAAATTTTCTCAAAAAATATAACTTTTTTTATTTTCCATACAAATCCATGGGGTGCTAACTTGAATTTCGTTTTTCGGGTCGCTGAAACTAAATCCGAAGTTCTTTTGACCTCATCACACCAGGTTTTTAAGATAATCTCAAAAAAAAATGTTCGTTTCAGGGTGTCTGTGAACACTTTTTGATATTATCTAGAACCCCTGACGTGACCAAGTGAAACAGACTTCGGATTCGGTTTGTGTGTTCCATGCGATTAACGCTGCATAATGAAACTCCCAAGCTGTAACCAGGAAAACCTCGTTGGTCGTAGCTCGATGAGTACCTACTGAACTTCTGCAGTGGCCGTCCTCTCTTACAGTTTAGTATTAAAAGAATTAATTGGTTATGTAGAGTAACAAAATTTGACTTAACACATTCAGCTCTTAAGCCTAGTACGCTGCTGATGCGAAACGAAAAATTTTCAAGTCTCCAAAGTCGACAACGAAAATGCTTAAGTCAAAATAAAAAAATCAAAATTAATTTAAAATCAGGAAAAATCAACAGAAAATATGTAATTTGTAACTGAATTAGCAGCGAAAAAACCGTCAACACTGCTCTTCGAGTCAAGAAAAATGCACAGGACAGTAAAAAGTAAGTGACAAATGAGTGAAAACTCTCCAATTTTTCGCTTAGCGAAACAAAAAAATTTGAAGTCTCCAAAGTCAACAGCGAACATGTTTTTGAAAAAAAAAAAATACCATCGGGTATTGTAGCAGAGTAAAAATAATAAAAATACAAATAAAACAATTCAAGAAAAAACATCAGAAAATAAGTTTTGGAGCAAAAACAAAACAAATTTAATTTCATTCAAGATTTCGTTAACGAAATTTTGTATGGAAAATTTCTTTTCGCTTCAGCACCGTACCAGGCTTTAGGTGCTAGAAACATTTGATTTAAATTAAGTCGCCTTTTCTTGGTTGAAATTTTATTTTACGAATAAATACATTTAACTGTAAATTATAGTACATTGAATTATATTTTGCGGATTTGTGTCAACAAATTCGACGACCTTGGTCAAACTGGATCAGGTTTTTTTTTTCAATGTTCCAGATTATACCTATGTTTAACATAACTTAATCAAGTACCTATAACAAATTTTATCAAAAGATCAACGTCGTGTATTTAACATTCTTTAAAAATTACAAAAATTCTCATATAAATCCGTTTTTGTTGCCCTAATTGAATTAACTTTTGCTTCTGATATTTTCTGATCTTTGACATTTTTTTATTTCTGCAAGAATAACATAGGTGCATCGCTAGTCGCTACATACCCACATTTTTTTTTTCATTTCATGCGTTTTTAAATGAAAAGCTTTCAGAATTTAAAATTGAAAAATTTTTTGACCAAAACCAATCAAAAAGACTAATCCATTAATTTTCCATAGATTTCGTGTAGTTTTATAGGTTGGTACCTACTCATATCAGTTACAAAACCTTTTTGCAGGTATATAGGTAAGCACCAACCTTATGAATAAATCAATTTGAAAGGAATCACCACAGAGCTTAAAAAGCATTTTTGTAATCAAAGGATGCCATGGATACGTTCAAAGTAAACGCAATGATCCTTTGTTGCACAGCCAAAAAAAAAAACTTATGAAATAAATTCATCTCTCGTTAGGCAGATAAAGTAAGAGATACTATTTTGTTCGTAAATGTAAAGAAAAATAAAAAGCAGAAACGAAAGTGGAGTAGGTAGGTACTGTAAAAGAATGAAAAGAGAAAAGATTTAGTAAGAGTGTTGTTAAAGACAATATACCTACATTTTGGTTTGCAAATCTAATTCAAGGACATCTTATTCAACAATAGCTAGGTTCAACGCAGACAACCTAAAATAAGTTTTTAATTGTAAGAGATTCCTAATAGGTCAGAACCTAATGTCACCTAACTTTTTATGACATCTTACAAATCAAAGCATCTAAAAATTCAGAACATAAGTTCAGGAGGTCTGCTTTGAATCTGGCCAATAGACTCCATTTTCTATATACTTAAGTGAAAAGAACACAACTTTTTAACTTCAATGCAATAACCTACTTAGGTCCATTTTCTTCACTCGGAGTTGAACATAACTTGAGAATTTTTAATATAAAAATTCTCAAGTTATGTTCAACTCCGAGTGAAGAAAATGGACCTTAAAGCTCTAGATTAGATTGATTAGATTAGATTCTTCCTTTATTCATTAAATAAATTACAATTTATTCGATTGGGACATGACAATGCTAGTGTCTACCGGAAATGACATTTCAATAAAATAAAATTATTTTAATTATATACCTAATGAGAAGATGTATCAAAAAGATTCACTTACAATAGATTTGAGATTGTAAATTACAAAAAATAAATATTATGCAAAATATTAGACAAAAGTTTATATTTAAATAGATATGAGAAATAATTTTATATTTAATTTTAGTGTGAGAGCGAAAAACCTGAGGAAATGAGCAATTTTAATGATTTGCAAACATAAAAAGTAGTAATTTTAGTGATTTAAAACATAAAAAATAAAAATATAAATTTTAATGTTTTGAAACGACTTGATTTAAGAGCAGTAATTTGCATCCCTTGAATTGAATAGAGACTTGTTGTAAGATCTAATTACTCAAAGCTCTAAATGTGGGGTTCAACAAGGTAACTACACATTTTTTTTTAATATTTTATGTCTGAGACCAAATGAAAGTGTCGTTGCAATAACCTACTTGTTCCGTTTTTATTAAACATGACTCTTGTTCGGGGTTATATAAGCCCCTCAAAGCACAAGTTGTGTATGTAACCCTAATTTTCGTTTTTTTTTTTTTTAAGTTAATAAACATTTTTTTTTTAATTAATAAATAAAAAGTTAACTTAACTATAGTGGTGGGTCCAGGGGACCCACATCAACTTTTAAAAAGTTAATAAAAACCGTTGAAAATGAATTTTCTCTTTTTTTTTTTTATTTTTTTATTTTTTTTTAAATTGTTATCTTTTGATGCTTAAAAACAAAATTTATAAAAAAATTCAATTTTGTATTTTATTTTATCATTTCAAAACACCACAAATTTTCACCACTATAGTTAAGGGTTAAAAATGTCAAAGACAAAAAAAATAGTCAAAAAGTACCTAGAATACTGATTTTTATATATTTTCCTTAAGGTAATTCCTATACTGCTTTTTGCCGAAATTCCGCGGTGGATGGCAATCAATTACATCTAAATTGCGAAAGAAAAAATTCTCTAATTTCTGCGAATTTTTATTTCAACTGCTGAGTCTCCGGTACAATCCGGAAAATCCCATACAAAATTGAACCGTAAGTTTTAAGAACGGAATACCTAAGTTCATTTTGCAAAATTGTTGGAAAAACGCAGAAAACTGAATAGTTTCTATATTTAACAGTTTTCAAATGTTTGACCTTCAGATAAAATAGAGATTATGTGGGTTTGAGTCGAATGAGATAAAAATTTTATTTCTATTGGTTTCTGGTAGACAGGTAGGTAGGTATAACGGTTTAAAAACGTTGGACTTATTCCGTTCTTAAAACTTACGGTTTCAAATGATAGCAATAGATTAACTATTGATAGAGTTTGAGTAATTAAAGCAAAAAGTGTTATATACCTGCATAGTAAAACAAAAATTTTTGTTGTGGTCTATTTTTTACTTGAGTAAAACAAAAAAAAATGGGAAAATAAAGATAGGTTCGAATGGTCATTCTTTGCCCAGCATTTTGAAAGAAATTTAGGTAATCTTCTGTTTTTATTTAGAGCAATGCATATGACTATCTCAGCTAGAAAAAAATACCGTTAAAAAAGCAAAAAAAAACTTAAAATCAATATATACAAATTATGCTTTATTAACGAGATACATTAAAAACCCAAAAAGGGGGCTTTTACAAACCCTATCTTCAATTTCCACCCACTCATTTATTAGCACTCCGCGTTTTTATCTTCTCTATCACCCATCCAATGTTTTCTGCTATTTAAACCCGTGAACGTCTTAGTTAAGACATCACATAATCAATAGACTGGATACTGGAATCCTGGATTTATTCTGTTCTTCAAACTTATAAAATTTTTCAACCCCTATAACCAACACCCAAATTATTTGTTTTGTTTTTTTTTTCAACTTAGAAGATGTGTCTACGCCTAAAGATGACATTTGCATCAAAAAGTCAATTTCGGAAAAAAGTGGACTTGTTAAAATTTACAATTCAATTAGAAAATTGCTTAAAAAAATCAAAGGAGATGACGTTTTACTTGAAAACTTCATTGTAATTCCGGAAGGGGGGCAAATAAAAATCTAAAAAAAAGTAGGGAACATTTTTCTCAGTATTTCCAACCGAATGGCTATCCAAACTGCATGTCCCAAATAAAGACCACCCTAATGTACCTTCATCTTGTAGCAAACCCTTTAATATCTCAAAACAAGACAAATTAGAGTTAAGTAGGTACAACTCTTGTACTTTAAGGGACTCATATTTTAACCACTGCACAGTGTGGCCAATCACGAATCTAGCTGGACAAAATTAATAACTCGCGTTAAATCGACTTTTTTTCTAAACAGTTTTAAACAAATGAATGTGAATAGATAAAATTCTATAAAAAAGAAAGATTTTTTAAATAGAAATCTATAACTTCTGCAAAAAGTGGGTCAAAATAGTGATGAAGAAAATGAATTTTTATAGTATTTGAATTTATGTTTCCGTAAACATATTCTATGATTGGATATACTTAATTATTAAAAAAAACGCTTGAAAAATCTCAATAAATAAAAACTCTTTTGCTATTCACGAAAAAAGAGAGGCAGAATAATTAGTTTTTATTAAAAAATAGAACTTTTACACACGTTTTTGACAGGTGACATATATGATTTATTTTCTCAATATCATGCTTTAAATTAAAATTTAAGCAATAATTTTAATTAAATATGTTTCCCAATCATAAAAAATGGCATCACCTTTAAAAATATCTGCAGATAATTCAAAAAAGTAACTCCTTTTCGTGCGATGCAAACTTGAAACTTAAGGGCCTATTAAAAGCAGCTGTGTTTATTATTACCTTCGATGTTTTTCAAGCTAATAATTCTCTAAATTTTTTGGTGTCCCTATTTCTGGCCTTTTACACTTGCTTGCTTTTTGCATTTAACTTGTTTTAGGTGTTCCGACAGAAAAGCATCATTCATCAATGATAATGCCTGATTAGTTGAAAATTCCAGTGGTTTAGTGGTTCCAGAGGATCAGAACTTAATCTTTTATACATTTTGATCCTTCACTCAAAGAAAATTTCGATAAATCCTTTACGGTTTTATTGGAATATGCTTTTTCAATTTTGCGGAGAGCGATTCTACTGATTTTAACTATTTCTAATGGATAGGTGCACTTTTAACCTTTCGTTTGTTATATTTTTCCCATTTTTTTAATTTTTAAAAATTCTTTTCTTCTTTGTTTCACTATCTACTGTTTTTGTTTATTTAGTTACCACATAATATTGGTCAAGCAAAATGAAATTCATGTTTAAAGAGCGGTCCAAAGTGTCTTCCACCTTTTTTGTTTTTTTTTTGCTTAACTTGAAGCACAAAACTTTTATATATGTTTTTAATTTTTATTTATTGTCAAAAATGTTCCAAAGATGATACCTGCTCATTAAAAGATCAAAAAAACTGTCTTTTCGATCTTATTTGGCAGTTTTGACACATTTTTCGAAAATTTGTTTTTTTGAAAATCTTGACTTCATTTTGAAAAGTGAAAAAAGTTGTATGGCGGTCGAGAAAACGCGAGACATGTAAATAGCTAATCTCAATGACAACACTCCACAATACATTAATTAATTAATTTCAGACCGGAAAAATGCGGAAAAATTAACTTTACCTCTATTTGAAAAACAAAGATATTTTTTTTTGCACTTCCTAGCCTTCTTACAGAATTTATTTTTTTTTAAATAGTTGCAATGGTTATTAATAAATAAAAATTATAATACTTTACCTCCAAATGTAGATTAACAATTTAAAAAAACAATTACAACAAAAAAAACTACCAAAGCGTTTTTAATCGTCAACCAAACTCAAGCGAAAAATAGAATACTTTGTATTATCTCCATCCAACTGTTGGCAAGAACCAACTTTCAAGCTTAGCTTAAGCTAATCCGAGATGAAAACCAAAAAACCAAACATGAATTACAGTTACCCATTGTATTGAGAAGCTCAACTCATGATTTAAAATCATGTGGCTAAACTTTTTTTTTTTCTATTTTGTCCAGTCAGATTGGCGAATTACCACACTGTGCACTGTGGGCAATTTGTCGATATTTTTGGCCAGCAATGGAATTTTTTGATTTTTTTTACATAAATCTTTTAGAAATGCCATTCAAAAGAAAGATATTGTGGAGCACATATACTCTGAAAACATTAAATTGGCGACATTCATACATAAGTATCACTCTTTAAGATTCTTCCAATTAGCCAAAGGTACCTACTTAACCCTATAAAGTCATTGAAGTCTAAAAGTACCGTCACATTCATAGTTACTTTCACATTCATTGCTTTTTTACCTTTTTTAAGGAAAACTTCATTTTGATATAAACTTTCATTTTTTTTTTCTATTTTTCAGACAGAGAGCAGACAACAAAACTGAGATTTTTGTTTTATGAACTTCCTACAACACAGCTCGCCAATTAGTAAATCTTGTAAGAAAATTATGCTGTTCAAATTACTACATACTATCTACACATTCAACCCCCTCACCATCGTCAATCCTCACACTTGTCCCTTCTTTCTACTGCATGCATGATTTGGTTGGATAGCTTCACATCACAGTTTTATATAAGGCAGAAAAGATAGACGAGGACGACGACGATGACGACGCATGAAAACTACAAAACAGTCAAGACAAGTCAAGAGTCCCTTTTTAACAGTGAACGAACGAAAACGAACATAATTATAACAAAAAAAAAAGTTGAGCGTGTGGGATTCGGTTTTCTGGTTCTGAATGAAGGCAAGAGGTAAAATGTTAATGTTGAAGAATGTAGAGACCCTCTCAATGGAAATGAAATGATAAAGGTGTAATTAAGATTTCAATTTAAAATAATTGCACAAAATTTTACCTTATTTTTCTTTCAACAGGAATCAGCAGCTAGCAGCAGCAAAACAGAGATGACTCACAAAAAGGGCACAACAAAAAATACAAAATTCACACGTTAAAGGTATGTCCTTTTCGTCTTTGTTGTGTGTCGTGTAAAGTATTTTTTTTTTTATTTGATGGAATTTCTCTCTTCTTTTCAGTTTAAATTCCCTGATTTTAATTTAATTTCTATTCCAATATGATTTTATTCATCACTTTTTGATTCAATTGACAATATTTTGTTGTTGTCAAGAATTTTTTAAATGATCTTCTGTTACGTCCAGAGTAAATCATGCACTTCACTCAAAGAGAAAATCGTTGCTTTTAAAAAGTTACCGTTTTAATTGGCACTTTTTTTTTTATTAAACTCTTGCACAATACATTTACAATTTTATTTTGGCAAACAATTTGTGTATGCACAAGAAAATTCCCAAAATATTTTTGTTTTTCCTCAAAAAAACAAATACAGTTGTTGTTGTTGCTGTTAGGTTGTGGTTGGTGGATGGTGGAAAATTCACAAGAATTTTTGTTTGGAAATATTTTATGATTTCATCATTATTTTTCCAAATAAATCCCTTGACTTGCTTTACACAACAGCAAAAGGATTTTTTTTCACTCAAAAACATTCACACACACACACGATATACGGCAGTAGCACATACCACAAGTGTAATGAAAACTGTATTATTCCGAAATTCCAAAACTCAAAGGGAAAAATGACTGACTTGTGTTGGTGTGGCTAGCTGACAGAGCTACACCAAAATTGAAAACAAAAAAAGAGATGAAAGGCTCACCTTGCCGAAAAATTAAAAAAAAAAACAAGTAGGTACCATTTACATTCACCTACAATAATATGAGAAGAGGTAATAATATATTTTTTGTTAAGAGAGCAAAACCGGTTTCACTTCCAAACGAATTAACCGCCCGAAACAAACTAAACTTGATGTCGCTGTTCAAGACAATTCAATGCGATAAAAGACACCAAAATGTGCATGGAAGTTCCAGGAAAATTGTTTATTGTGGGAATTGGTTCCAGAATTCTGACACATTCCAAAAGTGGAGGTGATATTGGAATGCAAAATAATAAAAAAAAAAGTGACAGTGGATCATGGAAGAATGGAATAAGTTGTAAAATCAAGTAAATTGCAACAGAATTTGTAATCATTACTTTTTTACTCTCAGTTAATCATGTATTTTAAGTAGTTCTATCTTATCAACGTTAAAACAGCATAGCTGAATTTGAATAAGATATTTTTACCTCTTGCCACTTTGCCAGTCAGTTTATTTTATTTTTTTTTATTTCTATTTCTTCTTTGGAAGTATGGGAAGTTTCTCCTTCAAAAACTGGTTACATATTGGAATTGAGTTAAACTCAATGATATATTCAAATTTCACAATTGAAAGAGAAAAATTACATACAATACAACATTGAGTGATTTGTTCTCTTGTTTTTTAGAATAGCTATCTCTTTCTATTCCTACCACTTTTGCAAATAACAGCAAGTGATGAACGTAGCGGGCAATAATGCGATGACAAGCGAAAGCGATTGCCGCATTTGGTCTCGCTCACAAATATATACCGCTTTAGTCTAACAATATGAGTGAAACGGAAAGGTTAATTGAATTAGTGCGTGCATCTCCAATACTTTACGATACATCACATGTTGATTTTAAAAACACAATAAAAAAAGAAGAAGCATGGTTTAAGATAATAGAAAGCTTTGAAGCAAAAGGTGAGTATCAATTTTGCTTTTATTTGATAAATCAATCATGTCACAACGATCCCGCTGCATTCGTAGATTTGTATTTTTGTATATTTCGTTGAGTGTATTGTAAAAAAAAAAGTCTTGGAGTGTGTGCTTGTGTATTTATTTTGATGTCTGAATGTGTGACGATGGCGTATATGCATATATTTTTGTTGGTTGAGTTTTGAGTCGTTTTTTCTCACTCATTCAGTGGTGCCTTATGGGGGCTGTTTGATTTTATTTTTTAAATCATTAATCAGGGGAAAACTTTAAAAATATCGTTCGAAGATATTAAACATATGAGAATGAGGAACAGGTAGATTTTATTTATTCAATAACTAGCAATTCGTATTATAATTATTGTATTGGGGTGGTTAAACATAAAATATATTACAAGAAAATTCTCTATTTGCGAGTTTAGTAAAAATGGAGAGCTTTACGAAAGAACAGCACATTTTTATGTTCTGAGCAATATAAAAAAATTAAAGGTTTGTCAGATGTATTCCGTTATTTCATACAAAATATTGAGCATGGAGGCCATAGTCCGCACTACAGTGAGTTTCATGTGGAGTGTTTTCCACCCGAAATTTCAAAAGCTATCATGAGTTTCACCCGAAAGGAATTTACATTTTCCGCTTAACTAGTTTTTTGTTCGGCACCAACATTTAAGTGAGATAAGTGCTGTCGACCAGCTCGCAAATTACCTGAAAGTGGAAAATAAAGGAAAATGTCCGAACGTGCACATCTTTTCACCCGCAACTCATAATAGGGGAAACTGAAATTGAATTTTTCAGGGTGGAATATTGTTCACGCGAAATTCACGATAGGGCTGAGTGATTTAAAATTAGCTGTGAAGAGAAAAACTGAAGAACATAGGGAGACCTAATCAATGAGTGATCTTTAGCACTTCATATCCTGTCATAAGTCCTTCAAAAGTCCAGTAAGATCAATTCAAGCCGCCAGATATTCAAAATATGAGTAATTTCCGGGTAAATTTGCTGTTTTTGTGATCAGACTCGTCCATTCAGTTTTTTTTTTTTTTTTTTTTCAGATCAAAGGTCTTTGAATAAGCCCATGACCAAAAGTTAAAAAAAAAACCCGAAAAAATGTACCTCTGCTTAAAATGTGCAAATGTAAATTTTTAGGCAATTTCTACTTGTTACTAACATTTTTTTCGTAAATCGTTATTAACTTTAGGTACTTACACGTACTTTTGACGATTTCGAGATACTGCAGTTTTCTCAAAAATACCTTTAACATTTTCGATTTAATTTATCTTACTTATCACACGTTGATAAGGATAACAACCATTCCATCACTTTTCTGTTAGCCCACCCTAAGTTAAAAATTAAAACAACAACAAAATTTTTTTCTTCAAATTGCCAACCTCTTAAAAATCAAAATTGTTTTTTTTACTATATAAAAATAGTCCTTTAAAAAAAAAAGTGATGGTGACAATTTTTAAACTGAATTACTTTTTTTTTTATTTTTTAAAGTGTGAGGGTTAATTCTCGTTCTGTGAAGTGATAATCAAAATATCATTTTCACAGCGATTCTAAAACAAAGTGCGATAAATCATTGAGAGAAAGTGTACTAAAAAGTACTTAATGATAAAATCTGTCTCATTTATTTCATTTCTGAGTCAAATATCATTATTATTCTAATCTCATAAGCAGCTTATATGGATAAAAGTTGTTCTTATTTACGAAGCCTTTTTTAATGAAATTCCAATAAATTATTAAGAATAAATGCAATATGCAATGCAATATAAAAAACATAATTTCATCTTCAAATTCAAAGATACGAATGTTTTTAAGAACAAAAACCAACAGTATTTGGAAAACAGCTTTAACTAAGAAAAAAAAATAGAAACAATGGTATGGTTGTAAAAGGCCATGGTATAATTTTATAATGTTTTCTTATACCACGGTAAAACCATGTTTTTTTTTTTCATTTTTGTGTGTCTCAAATAACTGAGGACCTCTTCAAACTTGTTTATCACAAAATAATTTATTGTGATAAATATTTTATTATTTGAAGATACATAGTATTTTGATATTTGTTTAATTTTTTCTTTCACAAAACAAGAATCAAATGCGGCATGAAGCTGTGATTTTTTTTTTTTATTTCACGTGTAATTTAAAAATAAAAACAAAATAATTTATTGTGATAAATATTTTATTATTTGAAGATACATAGTATTTTGATATTTGTTTAATTTTTTCTTTCACAAAACAAGAATCAAATTCGGCATGAAGCTGTGATTTTTTTTTTTATTTCACGTGTAATTTAAAAATAAAAACAAAATTGTTATAATTTTTGAACTTAGGGTGAGCGAACGAAAAAAATTTAAAAACTGATTTTTTTAAATGGCACTAAAATAGGTAGGTATAAATAAAAAATAATTTTATTCTCCCTAATTTCTTCAAATAAGCCAGAAAATTCCAAATATTTTTATTAATGTTTAAATTCAAATTGCGGTAAGCGATTTAATGTTTCCCTCTCTAACGCAGAAGTGTTAAAAATGTAGTTAGGGCCTTTACGAAATTTAGACAGTATTGCTCTCTCTAATTGATAATAAGTATCTTATGTTTCTGTTTAATTTACAGATGATGTAGACTGGAAGAAAAAATGGAAGAACTTAAAAGATTCGTATGTTAAATATTTGAAGTCTGAAGATGAAAAGGCTACCAAACGAAACCCGAGTTTAAAACGATATCAATACTGGTCGTGGGCCTCGAAAATGGAATTTATAAGACCTTTTTGCAAATTCGGCAAACTAACAAAAAGAGAACCAAACACTACAACAGACAAAGACAAACAATGGTTCGACCTGCCAGATGGAATTTGTAGTGAAGAAGAAGATTTAACAGATGAAATATTGTATGATCCTACTGAAGAGCAAGTTGATATAAAAACCATAGTATATGAAAATCAAGAGATAAATCAACTTGAAATACAACATGTTAATGTGGATAATTTTAATAATGATTCCAAAGAAAACAATATTCATTCAAAAGCAACTAAGAGAAAATCGAATGCAAATTTAAAGCCAAATCATGATGATATTGAATTAATACTAATGGCTTATGCAAAAACTATTAAGAAATTTTCACCAAAGAGACAGACAATGGTTAAGTTCAAGTTTTCACAGATTATAATGGAAGCAGAACTAGCTCAATTGGAAGAAGATGAAAAAGATGGGCCTAGTGCCGGGAAAAGATTTAAAGATCCATCATCATCTTCATATTTGTCCAGTGACCCATGAGTCTTTAAACGATTTTGTATGAAAGCTGAAACAGTACCTATATGTTGATGTATTAAATAATATATTTTTATAAGTCTTATGTACAATACATTATGTATCTGATTAAATAGAAAAAATGGCACATAATTGTTTGAGCTACAAGAATCTTTGTATTTAATTAATAAAACTCATTTAACCTAATGAATCAAGTTATGGATTTGATCTCCCTTGGTGGACAAACTTATTCAATTGGACTTGCAAGGAGTAGATATTCCAGGGGTGGAATCGGCTATTGTGATTTGTGATCGGTAATAATCACAAAAGAACAATTTGCTCTGAGAAATATGATTTTCGCAGTACAAATTTGGAGCTTGTGACTATCACCGATCACAAATCACAATAGCCGATTCCACTACAGAAGTCTTACATCTATTTGAAGTCCTTTATAATCTTGTTTTTTTTTGTCAATATCTTAGTTAATGCTAAGGTTGGAGTACAAACAATGAGCTTAATCTTTCTGATGTTGATGTGTTAAATGCTAAGATGGTAAGAAATGGAAAAAAAAGTGTGTGATGAGTTGGAAAGCTTTAAAGTTATCAAAGCTTATAACGTGAAAAGAACATATCAAACAAGTCTGATGAGAAAAAAAGACTAGAACCAAATCAACAGGAGTAGTTCATTCAATGGGGAAAAATCCGAAAAAAGTTGTGACGTCAGCAAAATTTAAATAAATTGCGCTTCTCTTACTTTGAAAGTATAACTCCTAGAGAAAAATGATGTACTAGAGAAAGAAAGATAATTATATTTTCAAAGTCCTTGCAAAAGCTTTTTGTCCGACCATTCGTTCTCGAGATATTGAGACTATAGCGTTTTTCAAAATGGCGGACACCCCACAAGACCAAACAATACGCAAACTGAATTTGTACTCAGGATAAACTCCTCTTCAATACTGTGTTATGCCCACATTACCTTACAACCTAACCCACTGTTCCTACTGCATACTAATTATGCAGAATGGCAGTTGTGTGTCACACTTAATGTGACGCAACGCTCAGTGGGCCAATCCAACTTCCAGAATGCAACTCAGTAGGTCAAAGCTGAGTAATGCATTTTGGAAGTTCTTAAAGAAGTTCCAGGTTGGTCTATGGAACTGCAGAGAGTCCGATTGTAACCATAAAACTAAACGGTTGTTTCAATAAAACGTCATCGAAAGAATACTTTAACATTCAAACTTAGCTGACGTCACAACTTTTTTCGGATCACCTGCATTTGACTCCTCATTGACTGAGCTAGAGCGTAAGTTAAATAAAAGGGTTGCCAGATTCATAAATCTAAATTTTTTTAACTTCACTTAATAAAAAGCTGCCTTTGTACGAATTTCTGCTAAGTTTCCGATTAAGTGACACAACATACAATGTAACTCCAAAGAATCACAAATTATAATGAAACAAATACTATTTTAGATGTGTTGACCTATCAAAAGTATCATCAATAACGCAACATTTGATATACCGTTAACCTTCGTTTTATATGTATAATATTGTTGTTACCATAAATGCGTTTTTGTTTTTTTTTTTCAAACTATACGTACACAACTCAGTACTAGTTAACTGCCATTTCTGTCGATGAGGATGAACATGAACAACATAAAAGATTTTATTTGCCAAGAGAGTCTCTTCCATGATCCATTAACCGAACTCCACAATAGCATTATGTTTTATGTATGAGATATGTGATCGTCCTACGGTCATTACAAGAAACTGGACTAACCAGTATAGTCTTATATAATACATAGACTAACTAGTAACGAGCTACTATGACCATAGGTACACCGTATACATTTCAAACGACAGATAGTTGCATGGAGTATATATTCGTTGTACAGTGATGTGTAAATATAATTTAAAAAATTATAATTATTCAGGAAAACCACGATTTGAGTGTTTTTGAAATGAAAACAACCAAACCAAATAACTAGATGAATTTTAATTATGTTCTGGGAAATAAGAACAAAACTGTTCTTATAAAAAATATTAATAAATTAATTAAATAAAAATCGGATGATTTCTGAATAATCGCCAAGAAATCAGACTACACAAACTGGTCAACGAGGATTATATACACCAAAATGCTTTGTTCACTTCTTTCACTTAATTCTTAAAATAATTTTTTCATATCAACTTGAGATCTGGCAGTTATAATTTGGAGCCCTCGTATACACTCGTGTATATCCAAGCAGACGAGGGACCCATATTCTATCTAAAAAAAAAAATCACAATTGGATAAAATCTCTACAAAATTTTAAACCCCTATGCATTTTTTTTTTTTTTTTCGAATTAAAAGATCACATTTTTGATGTGGATGTGATGTGTGTAAAATAAATAAAAATAACAATTTAAAAAAGTGATGTATGGCGTATGAGTGATTTTTTTTTTTACGTGAAAGTAAAAATTAATTAGCAGTCAGTAGAATGCTAAATCCTTTTACATTTGGTAAAAAATAACTAAAAAAATACGAATCAATATAGAAAAACGTGGTTTACTAAACTAAAATCATTAAAACTTGAAAAATTATACGAACTTTTTTTACTGATTATTAATACCTATATTAGTTATTGCAAAATTTCAGATGTATGTATTTCATTTTTAACTCATTTTTTATATTTTGTTTCAAGCAGTAAAACTGGCTTATTAGACAATAATAATCTATTAAGAGTAGTAAAAAGCGTAAAGGAAAAAAAACGAAAACGTTTTAAAGCATTTTTCAAAAAAAAATTTGGTATACCTCTACCATTCAAAAGAAATATTAAATTGTCTCAAAAAAAAGTTCAAAGATTTGTTTTTTTTTTTTAATTTAAAAGTACCGTTAATTTTGGTAAAAATCGATTCAGTAGTTTAGATCGATATAGACTGACAGACAGATGACAGACAAAAAGATTTGAGAGACCCACTTTTTTCACATTCTCTTTACTTTATATTTTAAAAAATACATTTTTTTTTCAGAGTTATATGACAAAGCCTGTAATTTAGGTTCCATATCGTTTTTCTTGTTTTTGTATGGAATCTATCAATACGAGTGTTTGAATTTTGTCATTCCTGAAAAATGTTCAGAACAACATTTTGTTAAGCTGAATATACCAAAAGAAAGCTCTGAATTTTCTGAATTGTTTGCATTAATAATATTTTTTCGAATTTTTCGACTTACGAGGTTATGAAGTTTAACCGTCGATATGCAATAATTTAGTTTCCTAACTCAATAAAATTCAAAATATCTGCCCAGAAACAGTAACCCAGAAGCTTCCAATCTGAAATCCTGAAGGTCAATCTTTTGTTTTATAAGAGTTGGTTTTAAGCTTTTCATACAGAAACAGAGTCTTTATTTGAAAGTTTTTTTTTTTTAGTATTGGTCAAATGTATCGGATTCCTATCATATCATAAGCGTTAACCTTACCCCGAAAGTTATGACTAGACAAGGTACAATTACAAAATCACCATTTTAGCAAATTTTTCGCACAGCTCTATTTATAAAAGACTAGGTACCCTGTCCTCGTTCCATAGAGATGGAGCATGTTTTATTATTCCTTCATTCTCTGTGTTAGCCATATAGTCATCCTCGGCCATTGCATTCCATCCAAAATGGATTTACGGATGCAATCTCCGCGATAAGTGCACTTTGCGATTGCTCCTTAATTTTGTATGTGTCGTGCACAATGTAAGTGCATCTCTACAGTCGACACTATACATCGCTGCATCATTGCTGCATCGCATCGGGCCCAACCTAAACTCCTCAATCAAAACTGCAACTCCCCCTGAGCCCGAATGGATGACAACGACATTTCCACTGATATCCACAAATTGATGTGTATACTTTCCGGTTGAACAGAAAACTCGTTTTGTCTTCGCACTCTCCTCAACCCAGACAACTTGTATTTTCGAATCACTTATCAATTTGTCTGTGGTTTACAAAACCAAAAAAAAGAAAAGATCGACAGAAAAAAAAATCCAAAAGCAAGATAAATAAATACAAAATAATAAAAAAATAATCAAAACACCAGTGCGGTACGACTATGGCGGCGTCAAAGGTTCACGGCATTAATAAGCAGATCCCCAGAATCCCATTTGCTCTCATCTCAGAGGAAAATGATATAAAAAAAATATTCCCTAAACTGTCCACTTTATCATCGAAGCAGCTAATTTATGTACACCTCGCACTATGACAAGAAGATAGTCATAGTGTGCCTCGAGACATTATTCGGAGACGGAGACATTGAAAGTGTCCAGCATTGGTACCTACCTACTTCTTGATTGTTTCCTTAGCTGATGATAACACACTTGAAATGTAAGCCTCCCTGGTAAGCTAAATAGTGAGTAGTATGGAGACTGGGATACTGAAAAGTTCCAAAATATTTTTTGAGGAATTAATTCTTTTGTACTTTGAAAAAAAAAGAAAAACGTGGGTGGTCCATAAGGCTTTTAATGTTCTGTTGAATCTTCTAACCTGCCTTCGGAATATTAGGTAAAGATTACTGGGTATTATGTGTGTCACATTAAACCAGACGCCGACAACACATAATTTGAATATTGTTTTGAGGTGTTGGGAAATTAAGATAAAAATGAGTCAAAAGACCAGTAATTCCTCTTTTAAAGGGAATTTGACTAACGAATTTGTTGTAGGCAAGCTACAAAACTGAGTAAAAGTGTTCAGTATTGAATAAATCAAAATTGTAAGAGACGTTTTTGAGAAAAAACAAGATTTGAAGCAAATCGTTTCAGTGGTTAAAAACGCTTTTTTGTAAAAAGAAGTTAAAACTTTTTAACCAAAAATATTTTTAGTGTCAAAATCTTTGTAAATAACTTCTACTCTTCTAGGTCCTGTATAACCTTCTAACCAAGCAAGAACCTATGTTAATGTTCCATATGCTTTTTTATGATAGGCGACATCCTTGACATTGAGTACGGTAATGTGGACCATGCATCGTTTAGTGATTAATTGATTATATTGCTTATTTATTGTCTTTAAATAAAAATATTTTCCACTTAACACAAAACATGCTGTCTATCAATTTAATTTTATTTACGTTCCAGTCATAGTGGAGTAAGTAAAGCTCAAAAATTGGCAATATTAGGGAACCCGGCCGAACAGCTTAGATTTTGATGATCTTTTTTTTCAAACGTCGGTAATTAAAAATACTTTAAAGTCTATAGATTAAAAATTGCCGGTGTTGCCGTTTTGATTTTTTAAATTTAAATGAAGATTTTTGTGAACAAAAACAAATTTTTTTCAAAAATTTTTCTTAAATTTCATAAATTAACTGATGCCAAAAGATTGTCTAGGAAATTCAAGGAAAAAAAATATATGGGAGTGAGGGACAATCTTCCATAGTTCAAGCAATAGATGCAATTTTCTTATTAATTGACTTCAAACACAAAAAAAAATATTTGAACACAACGGCAACACCTACAATATTCAAATATACATTTTTTAAAAGCTAGAAGCTTAGTCATATATGTAAAATTAAAATTAAATTAATTGAATTAACGGCTTTTGAAAGAATGGTAATTGAACTCAGATTTTTGAAAAAAAAAATTATTGAAAAAATTTTAACATGTCGTTTTTTAAACTTGGTCGTAATATAAAATGCATTTATTTTCAATTTTTTTTGGCCGCATTTATTATGATTTCAAATTATAAAAGGAAATGTCAATATGTATTACGGTTTATGAAAAAAATTAAAAAGTATTTCATTTTCGAAGAACTTTTTTTAATAAAAGTTTTGAAGAAAAATGTAACTTATTTTTTTTTTTTTAAGTTCAACATCTAAACATAAAATTATTTTTTATTCATTTAATAACCCTTACTGTTGAAAGTTAAATAGCAAAAATTTAAAGTTCCTATTTACCACAGTCTTTGAGAAAATTAATTATTTCAATGCAAAAATTCAGTTTTAATAAAAAAAAAAACCATTGAAATTGAAGTAATTTTTCATTTTTTTTTCAAAAGTGTGATATATTTTACCTTTTTTGCTTCGAAATTCAACTGATAATATTTATGGCCAAAAATTTTTTTTAAATAAATTCATATTTTATTAGAAAAAGTTTGGAAAAAAGTAATTTTAAATTTTTCTAATAACATTTTTTTTTTTAATTCTGAATTTGAGGACCATTTTTTCAAAAAGTCTTGATCGAATTTAGTGGATTTAAATTCAAGAGATAAGAATGAGCTTCTGGCTTTTTAAAAATGTATCTTAAAATATTGTAGGTGTTGCCGTTGTTTTCAAAATATTTTTTTTTGTGATTGAGGTCAGAATGTTAGAAAATTGCATTTATCGCTTGAACGATGGAAGATTGTCCCTTACTGCCTTTTATATATTTTCCTTAAATTACCTAGAGAATCTTTTGCTATCATTTGTTTTATGAAATTTAAGCAAAAAAAATGGTTTTGTTAAAAAAAATTTAATTTTAATTTTAAAAAATAATACGGCAACACCGGCAATTTTTAATCTATAGACTTTAAAGTATTTTTAATCACCTACGTTTGAAAAAAAAAATCGTCAAAATCAGAGCTGTTCGGCCGGGTTCCCTAATAATTTGCTTTAGTTACTCTACTATCAGTCAATTTTGAAAAAAGCATTAACAAGATTAATAAAATTATTAATATAATAAGTTAATTGTTTGCCAAGAAAAATTCAATGAAACGTCTGTTGGCTATACGGAATGGACATTTTATTAATTTCAATTAAAAGCCATTTAGTTTTTGTTCGATGTTTTATTTGAATCAGCCTTGAATGAGTTTTTAATTCTTTAAATAGATGAGAAAATTGATCAGTGACAGACGACGTTAAGATCGATAACTTCAATATGCTCAATCAATCATTTCGTGAAGTTATGTATGATTGCATGGAGATGATGAAAACTATCCATCAGAATTAATTGAATATTCCTTGAGTTTGTATTTTTTTTTTTTTTTGTGAAATTATTGGTGCAAACTATGCTAAACTTAAAGCTAAGATTATAAGTCCCTGGCCTTGGACACTTTAATACTCAAATTATGATGTAATGCACCTCAAAGAGCTGCGCTACCATACTTTAAAAGCATAAATTAACAGCTTTAAATTTTTTCCTTAAGAAAAATAATTCTACCGTCAACAATACTTATACGAAAAATATTACTAAAAGAAGCAACATCGACCAACAAAGTCGTTCAAAAGTTAAGAAGAGAAAGGATCTTTACAGTAAAATCTTGTAGTTGGTGATAAACGATGTGATTTATCAACTCATTTTAAGTGTGGAAGCAACAGTTCAAAGTATGGTTATCTTAAATAACTATTGGAAATTTAAGATTTTGTTAAGTGTCGAGAAAAAAAAAATCAAAAAAAATTGCAAGTTAAAAAAATTTAAATTAAAATTTTTTTCAAAAACTTTTTTAATTTTTTTTTTTATTTTTGACACTTCAAAATTATGTCTGTAAATTTTGAATAAAATTAACTCATGTGTTGATGAAATATATGAACTTAAAAAATATGTTAATTTTTGAAAAACGGCAACGTCATATTTCCGTTCTCCGCATTTTTTGAGAAAAATTAAAAACGCAGTTTTGTAAGAATCAATGGGAGTATTACCTACACCAAGTTTAATCAAAATCGTTACAGCCGTTTTCGAGAAATTTGTAATACCTCGAAAACTTTATATGGGAGATATGCGTTTAAAAGGAGATATTAGAAAAATAAAAAAAACGTGTCTAGGGAATTACGTAAAAATCGTGTGCACCAAGTTTCAAGCAAATCCGTCCATCGAGTAACTCGTTAACTAAATCTGTTCATTTGGCATGATGTCATACGTACAGCAAACGACTTCGTATTCAACTGAACGGAATGTCATTCGTTTGGTTTGAAGCTTTCGATCAAATTGTTAATGGGTTCAAAAAGTAATGAAAATATAAGAATATCTTATTTTAAAAATAATCAAACTGTTTGAAATCACGAAAGCATACATTAGGGCATATATTACCAAAATAAAATTTCACCAAAAGAGTTTAAAAGCACCAGCACCAACCCCCAATGATTTAAGAAAAAAATAATTCCTCAATTTAGAATTATATGGAAAAAAAATTTTATTTTAAAACTAAAACGACGTGATTAGCCAAAAAAATAAGAAGGGTATTCACGTAACGAGATAATTTTCTACTTTGCAGAAAAATAGAAAATTCCGCAAAAGGTTTAAATGAACACCCCAGCAGAAAATAATTGCGTAAACAAGGGAAACAAACAGCTGTTTGTTAAACGTCAAATTGAACTTGTTTAATTAAAAAAAATAAGTCAAGCTAATTTTGCAAATACTATGCAACAATAAAAAAAAATGTAATTTGCTCAAATAAAATAATATTCTCTTTTCAATATTAACATATTTTATTTGTGGTTATCTGAATAGTAAGACATAAATCGCGTTCAAAAAGATATTCCAGATATCTACGGGGATCCCAGATAGCCTATCCGATAGGTGATTGAACACACCCAAAGTTTATCTGATTTTTTTTTCTTCGGTTTCTGCTTCAAATTTGTGAGATAAAATTCTATGATTTGCGGAATATTTTTCCCATACAAAGGAGATGGCACATTTTTGGGCCCAGTGTGTTCACTTACGAAATGGGTATCAAATGAAAGGTGACGGTAAGCACATTACGTGGGTAAAATATTTTCAAATTCGTTAGTGGGGTTTTGGAGATATTTGAGTTTGAAGTTTTGGATTTCAAAATCAAGATTTCAGCTATTTTTGCGATCAATTAATCGTAGAATGCGTAGAAAGGACTTTTTAGATTGGAAATTAGTTAATTTTTCTTTTTCTAGTACATCATTTTTCTCTAGGAGTTATACTTTCAGAGTAACAGAACCGCAAAGTATCTCATTCTCAGTAATTCCGCACTTAACTCTAAGGGTTGTTTAAAATATTTAAAATATCAAAAAACACACAATTTTCGGTAGTGTAACTCTGAAATTATAACTCCTAGAGAAAAATGATGTACTAGAAAAAGAAAGATTAACTAATTTCCAATCTAAAAAGTCCTCTCTAGTTTTCTGTCCGACCAGTCGTTCTCGAGATATTGAGACAAATGCGTTTTTCAAAATGGCGGTCGCCCCACAAGACCAAACAATACGCAATCTGAGATTTGTACTTGGGATAAACCCCTCTTCAATACTGCATTCAAACTTAGCTCACGTCATAGCTTTTTCCAGATTTTTCCCCATTGACTGAACTATAGTTTCTATTCTTATTATTTAATAGGCATATTTCAGCGCGTTTTTGTGTATTTTGCTTATTATAAGGTTTTTGTATGTTTTATAGAACTATTTTATATATAGAATTAAAGGTAACACATTAAGCTATCGAAAAATTCCAAAAAAAGAAGTGCATGTCACCACTGAATATTTTGATATTTCGATGTGCCAAATGCCTCGCTTAAAAAAATCACCTTTTGAGAAGTAAATACCTAATATGTATTATTTTTTTTAACAAAGAAAAAAACTTTTGATACAGATTTATAGACAAGAGAAATACCTTTTATTTGATACCAATATTATTTCTGTACACCCATTATTACGCATTCTACGATTAATTGTTCGAAAAATTAGCTGAAATCTTGATTGTGAAATCCGAAACTTCAAACTCAAATATCTCCAAAACCCCACTAACGAATTTGAAAATATTTTACCCACGTAATGTGCTTACCGTCACCTTTCATTTGATACCAATTTCGTTAGTGAACACACTGGGCCCAAGCTCCATAGAAAAATGTGCCATCTCCTTTAAAAAAAGAAACAAAATGGCAGCCACTGAAGATCGATCATTGAATTCCTGGGTCACAAGGCGAATGCTTAACTTAATTTCTAATGCTTTATCAACGTGCTATCTCCCTGTTGGAAATTAGGGGGTTGATCAAATGAAACAAAAGCTAAAGTCCGCCAAAAATTTAAAATTTTCGTAAGTTGTTTCAATTTTAACTTAAATATGTTTTATGATAGTTTTTTCAACATTAAATCAACGTTGATCATATTACATTTTACTTTGCGTTTTTTCCTTCAGTGTACTGCCATATCCCACCAACCGGTTAAAGACTTTCTGTGTTCATGACACAAGCTATCATTTGGCATCACTCCCAAAAATTGCTCTCAAGCGGTTTAGATTCCATGAGCGTTTAAAGATTGGGGGATTTTTCGAAAAAAGAAATTTACCCCAACTTTCAAACGCGATTTTCTCGGGATTTTGAAAAAAAAAAATCCAAAAACCCGATTATACCACTATCGGGTAGCTGAGAATATAAGCTTTCATATGGCACCACTCCCATGTCTCTAGGAATTGCTACAGTTGCAGATGAGATTTATTTTTTTCTCTCAGCGATAAATCTCACTGGTTGACCGAAACATAAAAAAATACAAAATAAAGGTTTCTCTCAGACCTTGACCGAAATTTTTCTTTTTTAAAAATAAAAATTATTTTATGACCTTTATTGAAAATGGCGACAAATAAGAGTTATTAAGGAACCTTTCAAAAGGTTGAGATTTATTTCTGATCTCTGGTTTAAAGTGGTTCACAGTTAATAATCTTTAAATCAAAGTTGTTTTTTAATTAAAAAAAAGCATCAATTTAAATTAACAAAAAAGAAACAAAATGGCAGCCCCTGAAGATCGATCATTGAACTCCTGGGTCACAAGGCGAATGCTTAATTTAATTTTTAATGCTTTATCAACGTGCTACCTATCTCCCTGTTGGAAATTAGGGTGATCAAATGAAACAAAAGCTAAAGTCCGCCAAAAATTTAAAATTTTCGTAAGTTGTTTCAATGTTAACTTAAATATGTTTTATGATAGTTTTTTCAACATTAAATCAAGGTTGATCATATTACATTTTACTTTGCGTTTTTTCCTTCAGTGTACTGCCATATCCCACCAACCGGTTTAAGACTTTCTGTGTTGCTGAAAGCTTATTCCAGTAATGTTCGGTCCCCAGTGTACATCGGTGAAGTTTGGAGGAGAGGATTCAAAGAACTGTACAAGCTTTATATCGATACTATCTGGGGTGGAATCGGCTAATGCGATAGTCGATAGAAGATAACTGACAATTTAAGGAGCAAAATTGTCAACTTGATTATCAAGTAGGTATCAACTGTCAACCCCTTAGACATGTTTCGTAGCTAAAAACATCGACTAATGGTCGATCTAAAAAATCGGTAGCTGGTTTCCATTTATTGGTGCAAATGTTCTAAAAAAAAGTGCTTGAAAAAGTCTATTAATATTAAAGCCATTGATAAAGCTGATAAATTGATTAAGTCTGCAATGGTTTCCAAGTTTCTAAAAATTTTGAGCGCTCTGAAATCTCAAACCAGTGTTTTAACTTGTTAAACAAAATTGATTAAAGTGTAAGATAAGACAAAGACGATATTTCGTCAACAAGATTTCTCAAAAAACCAATGAAAGATGGAACCTCCTAGAAACCTGCGGTCACACCAGGAAACTATGGCCGAACTTCGACGAGAAAAAATCAAATAAGATCTTACTACTTAGTAAACCTTCCTTAAGATCCCTAGTAGGCGTCTTAACGGGACATAACCTACTAGGATACCACAAAAAGAAAATGGGGCTTAGTACGGATGATCTATGCAAAGCTGCGGTAATGAGGACGAACAGGAAAACACTGTTCACTTCCTCTGTCACTGCCCAGCACTCTGTCGCACTAGAAAAAAAATTCTTAGGAAACTACTTCTTTAATGAATTAGAAGAACTATCGGAACTCTCAAGCAATAGCCTACTGAACTTTGTCAAGTCCTCCAAATGGCTCGAACAACCATAGCATTCAAAGGTTAACACTTTTTCATGGAAGTTACAATACTTCAGGGTATCACAAGGGATCTACATTGATCTAAGTGTGACGGTAACAAAATCAACTGTCAGCCCATATAACCTAACCTAACCTAAGATAAGACAGAGAAAGTGCATTCCAATTTTGGGTAAAATTGGCTCTCGGTAGTATTAAAAGAACACAATCACGGCTGTTCTGGGGTCGAATTACGGCACACGATTACGATCATACGTTAACGTTTTGACTATTTCTGTCCCTATTTATTTATTAGAAAACGATAGGGACACATAGCAACCATTCGTTAACGAACGTATGCCGTAATTCGACCCCTGATTTCCGTTCGAATTCTATTTTCTCCCGTTTTCAAATTTAACCTGCTACGAATTCCGTATTCGAAAACATTTTGCGAATTCATAAGTGTTTCGTAAATCGAATGGACCTGCAATCCGAAAAATTTTACGTTTTCAATCCGGAAAGCAATCTGCTACCGGAAAACAATATTCGTCAACAAAAAGTCGAATGGAAATCAGAACAACCACTTTCAACTTTCGTTTCCGTTTTCAAATTCGAACGAATATTAGAACAGCCTTGAATCCTAAACTTTCAATTAAACACTAGTCGAATGAGGCTTGAAAAGAGTATGCCACATAAATCCCCCATGCGAACTTACTTTTACCTTATCAAAGCCTATTGTTCCTTAATTAAGGTTTCGTTTTCAATTAAGCATCATATTGATTTGACTTTTGTCCATAGGGAAAATCTTATTTGACGAGACTATTTCCTAGTGTTAATTCTATATCCAAAGTAGGAAAATTAACTAAATTCGAATAAAAATATTATTTTTTTTTTGTATTTTCGTCAACCTACTTCAGTCGATTTCTAAAGTGACTAGTCATCGAATTCCAGAAAAATTAAAAATATTCGTTCTGCATTCAAATTCGTAAGCAGCTTTTGTTAAACCTTAACAAAATAAAAAAAAATCATCCAAATTACCTTTTAGTGTGTAAAGAATATTAACAAGGAGCATCATCCATTATAATTTGCATATCAATCTGTTTAGTATTCCATTAGTCCGACAAACGGACAAACTTCCAAAAAAAAAAAAGATAATGCTTAGCCGTCAATGTGTGGTAATTTGATATTTTATTGCCAAAAATCTAGTGTTGTGACATTTGTGAATGCTTCTTCGTGTTAAAAGGCAATGAGGCGGCATATTTTATGTTCTTTAAAAGGCGTTTAATAAATCACACCGTAAAAAATTAAATCTTGACAGGTCTTATGTGCTGTGTATATGAATATATTGACTCATTCGATATTTGATGATTGGTTTTTTTGTTTTTGTTGGGGGAAATGAACCAAAACACAAAATGAGCAGGTATTTTTTGCGGTTTTCGATTAATGAATTTTATGAAACTCATTTCAAATAAATAAACGTATCGACTTTGACATAATTTGTAGGACAATTTGGTGCGAAAATTTAAAGGTTAGGTTCCAATACATGATAAATGCATCGAGAAATAAAATTAATTTTGTTTTTGGCACTCTTTGTGTTAATTGTTTCTTCGAAGCCGGTATTTGTTTAATTCTTTTTCGAGAAACCTGTTTTGAAATTTTATTTTGAGTCAGTTAAAATTTCTTTACCCAAGGACATGAGGCACCAGCTAAACTTTTTTTTAGAACGAGATACCGGTCAGAAGTTGGGGTATTTTTACCTAAGTACATAATTTGTATGACTTGTTCGTAAGAAAGTAGTAAATAAGTCCGATGAAAGACAACAAAAACTAGGGACAACCAGAACTATTACCCCGTTTGTATGACCGATTTAAAGATCGAATTGAATCTGAATTGAAATTTCGATCCAGGTATATGACTATACCAGATCGAGGAATCGAATTGAAATAGAATCGAAAACACAATTTTTCTAAGAAAAATCTAACCAAATACAAAGTGCAAGTAAAACTAGACATCATTAGACATACATACAGTCAATTTGCAAATAAGAAGACAATCACACACAATTTCCACCGCAAATTATATCTCGAGTATTCAATTCGTTAGGTATATATGAATATTTTCGATTCGATTCAGCTCCCCGAGTCGGATCGGATCGACAAATCCGGATTCAATTCTATTCAGGTATATAACCTAAATCCTGATTCAATTCGGATTCAAATCGCCATACAAACGGGGTATATGTAACTTCGTGCTATATTATAACGCGACACAACGCGACACAACGCGGCACAACGCGGCACAAAGCGACACAACGCGACACAAAGCGGCACAACGCGACACAACGCGACACAACGCGACACAACGCGACACAACGCGGCACAACGCGACACAACGCGACACAACGCGACACAACGCGACACAACGCGGCTTAAAAAAGCGTACATTTTTAGCTCTAACTGATAAATATTAACATCATAACATCCTATTTTCACGAAGAAATTTACGAATACTTTACTATAATTTCTTATAAGTGCTTAGAATAATCCGCTTATATGTATAATTAGAGTTTATTTACATTTTGACCAACCCTTTTTTACACTCATCATAATAAGATATGCAGGTATTCGTTGTTTGGGTGACAAATGACTTAAAAAATGTAAACTCTTCAAATGAATCTTGATTAAAAATATCAATGAAATCATCCATTCGCATTATTTCTGACACATTAGCGGTGTTGATATGAGCTTGGGTTCCTTCCACACTTAACTTTGAAACCCCGTCAGGTAGCTTATAATTAATCAAGTTTGTTTTTTCACCACACAATTAATTGACTTGGATTAAAATGGACCTTCATTAATCTTTTGTTACGTGGTTCATGCACATAGGTGAATAATTTTTTATATAATCCTGAATGAGCCTAATGTGTGTCAATGAAAAACAATTTTTATTTTAATTAAATTTGTACCTCTAGGTTCAGCCAATGAGAAACCAAAAATAGAGGGTCTGAAAAAAGTTCTGAAGTCAGCAAAATTTGGATTTATAGACCAGATTTCATGTAACACTGATAAATCTTACGTTTTTTGAGTAATTAAAGTGTAAATTTGAATAAATAGGCCAAAATTGTAAACAATGATACAAATTTTTTTTCGAATTCAAGCTTTTTTAATTTTTGAATTTTACTAGAACATGTTCTTTAGTATACTAATGTAAATTTTTTTTACACCATCAGAAAATAGACATTTTAACGAACGAAATGCCCACCTACATTTTGAAAAAAGCTGATATTTTGGCACATGAATTTTCGATTGAAAATTAGGGTGTTTTTTTGGTATTAAGTCAAAATAAGGTGAACAAATTAATATTTTAAATGAAATAAATTACAGTGTATTTGGGACATAATAAGGTAAGTTTTCACCAAATTTCGTAGAAAAATTTTTGTTTTTGAAAAAGATAAAAATAAAAAACCAAAAACTCGGTTTTTTGAATTTTTCACATAAATTTTGAGGTTATGTGAAAAAATTGTTGTAGATCTTTTTATTACCTACAACTTTTTTCTATAGCATTTGTAGTTTTGCCGGAAATCGAGATATACCATTTTTTTACCATTAAAAACTCAACCCACCCACTTCCCGAACTCGGCTCGCCCGTAATTTATTTTTCTTTTAATTTTCATCGTATTCACCTCCTTTTCCAATGGGTTTCATTCTACTTTGATTTTTTTTTGGTTTCAAAAATTATCGACCCTGGTCTATTAGTATTGATTCAGTATTCGTTCGCTCACAACGACTTCTCGCAACGAACATTTGTGAGGGCCTTTTATGTATTTGTGTAAAAGAGTATAGGTATTTTCAGAGTCATAGCGTCATAAAGTGGAAGCAATTTTTAACCACATAATTGCTCTGCGGAGCAATCTGACCCTTTAAAATTTCAAAACTTGAAAAAAAAGACTCTTTGTTTGAACTCTATACGTATATGTGAATGCATTATAATACTGAAACGTTTTTCCAGCTTTTGAAAAAGGCAAAGCAAAAATACCATGTTCAAAACAACGTTTTTATTTATGTGTCTCCAATATTCTAGTACCTGTTTATTGTTTTTTTCTGAATTAAATCGAAAATCTTCACGCACATTGAAGTCTCCTTATAACAAAACAACAAAACCAATACAATTTGCATGATTCTTAAGAATTCTCTTGAGTATCGTTCGACGTGTATAAAATATTAGCCGCGGTCAAAGGACTCATAAATTATATATATGTAAATACAAAAAAACAACAACAATACTGAAATCTGTATGGAGTCTTCATTATATATTTTTCGATTAGCAGGTGTCATTTGATAAAATTTAGAACCTCCGTTGCTACCACTGCACTGGCTGGTTAACAGATAAAACATTCCACCTTCAATTTTGTCCCTATTAGTCAGCAAGCAAGTCAGAGCTTCAATCTCCCATTTGTATTCACTGAAGTACAATCAGATGGGTACAACAAATCAAATGAAAATGACGTTGCAAGTGTCTGACAGACACTCACTCAAATGCAATTTACATACGAAATTATATCCATATAGTAGTAGTAGTATCCGTATAGTAGTAGATAGGTACGATTCGTTGGGAAATACACTATACACTACACATATCTACAAACTCTACACAATGTGTTAATTTGGAGGCGGAATCTAATTCCTGCTTTTCTATCCTGCAAAACTTGCAACAAATATTCCATGTGATGATGGTATAGAGAAACTGGGAATATCGTCGTCCTCGTCGTCGATGTCGTAGGATCCGTTGTTGTATAGTCATCATCAATAGCCAATGTCTGGTTGTTGACAAGGTGGTTAAACTATTATGAAATTTGTTTATAATTCATATCAGGTTTGCTTTTGATGAGTGTATGCACAAAACAGTAAAGGAAAGGTGCATCACTCCGACTCCTGCATTAATGCAAAAGGACAACCACTTGGTTTGGCAATAACTCAATTACAATAGCATGCAAGAGATTTTAAGCCTTGAGATCTTTGGTCTTTGGCTGATGAAGAAGGACTTGACATTTATCCAAAAATAAAAGATACTTTCTCTGGTGAATATAGTTGTCAGATTTCTTCTGAAGAAATTTTTATATTTACATGTGCACACGTAACATACCTAGCTTTTGCTGTTTTTATTTTTGATAAGAGAAAGAATCAATTCCTGTTGGACGAACCATACCTACTCAAGCTTTTTATAGTGACTTTAATTAAGAATTAGCCATAGTGTTTTTAAGGTTTGAAAGGTTTTATATTTTTTATGAACAGGCCTCTATTTCATAGCTTGATACTTAATTATTTACACTTAAAAACTTAAAAGCTACTTGTAACCTTGTCCTGGTAGATGCGACTCATGCCGTGCATTTTATTTAATGTGGTTTTGATTCAAGTAATTAAGGGTTTTTGAATTTTAGAACCACGACAAATGTGAAATTTAGACAGCCAGTGAACAATAAATCAAAGTAAAATTTCACTATTTAATGATGAAATAAGAGAAAGCTTAGGGGGTCACTATGGCGTATGTGTAACTTTTTTTTTTAAAGATTTACTTTGTTATTGTGAAACTACACACACGACTTTCTGTTGACTTTTCAATGCCCTTTCAAACGTTTTGATTTGTCTTTTTCGAAGATTTGCAAATTAGATGCTGCTCTAATGGGTCACTCTCAAGGATGTGTACAAAATATTCCTTATTTAAGAGCCATTTATTTCAGATTTGTTTACTTTTGACTAAAAGAATTTACCAGCATACACCAGTTAGTATACTGGTCTAAAATGAGAGACATATTTTGAAAAACCCATTAGACATTTAAATATAAAATAAAATGGAATGATTATGATTTTTGGGTGGAAATAAAGCTTACAATAGCCACAGAAAAACATTATTTGAAAATTTACTCAATGAAAAAATCTAAATTCCCTGTACTGTAATATTACCAGGGACGTGCACATCTTTGGAACATCAAGGGCACTGCGTCGGATGTTCCAAAGAACACCAGGGCCCCACCGGAAATTATGTGGGAAAGAAATCTGTTAATAAAAATAAAATAACAAAGCAAACTGGTCGAATATTCACTCAGGTTTATAGTTTTCAAGTAAAAAAAAAACAAAACTCAAGGACATCAATCACCAGCAATACAAGAAATACAAATCAAGGGCCCTTTCAAAAAGTTGGGCGAGCACATAATTGCTGGGCCCCTGGGAAAATGAAAAAATATTTTTTTTTTTAAATGTAACATTACAAATTAACATTATTTTTATTTGATAATCACTGCGAGGCAGTCCAGGCGTTCTTTTGTGGACTTTT